>NC_073262.2:114866136-115169166 GCF_029289425.2 Pan paniscus | reverse complement strand
TAGACTTTTTTCCTTACTAAAATTATTTTTGTAAATGTAGATATTCTTACCTCATATTCAAAATATTGCCCAGCCTGGCCTTTCCCTCTCCTAATAAAAGTATTTTCAGGTTTTGGGATATTTGTATTTTTCATTGCCATATTGCTTTGATAGAGTAGCACATTACTAAAATATTTGTTGTATTAGCAATTTAAATATTCAAAGCTGAATGTGAATCAAACTATAGTCATGGATGGATTTCCTAAATGATAATCTATGACATCTGATATGGTTTAGCTGTGTCTCCACCCAAATCTCATCTTGAATTGTAGTTCCCACAATCCCCATCTGTCATGGGAGGACCTGGTGGGAGATAATTGAATCATGGGGACAGTTACCTCTATGCTGTTCTTGTGATAGTGAGTGAGTTCTCACGAGATCTGATGGTTTTATAAGGGGCTTTTCCCTGCCTTCACTCTGCACTTCTCTCTGCTGCTGCCATGTGAAGCAGGACGTGTTTGTTTCCCCTTCCACCATGATTGTAAGTTTCCTGAGGTCTTCCCAGCCCTGTAGAACTGTGAGTCAATTAAACCTCTTTCCTTTATAAATTACCCAGTCTTGGGCAGTTATTTATAGCAGTGTGAAAGCAGACTAATACAACATCAGAGAAAAGATATGCCAACCAGTGTTTGTTTTTCTAGTCCTATGGACCTTTATGACAAGTCAAAAGGGAAAACATGTAACAGCCTATCAACATAAATTAATAACTATCCTTCTGAAGAAAATACATAAATACCTCCACACATCATTTATTATTAGTGTTTTCTCTCTTATCAAACATAATCAGTTTAACTTCTGACTTTAAAAAATTATCTTATATTGCTTTGTGAGTTTTAATAATTCTGGCAGCTTTTCTTCTGGGCCCTCTCCCCTGGTGAATTGCAGTATGAAATGTTTTAGAACATGAAATATTCGCTGAAGTGTATAACCCTGGAATGCAGAAAATTGTGATTTACTTGGGGCCAGGACCAAGAAGAGAATCTTCCAGATGTCTTGGGCCTCATGACAGATTTTTCAGGGACAAGGAGAGGCTTGATAAGGGTAGATGCCAACAAAATTGGAGAACTGCAGCAAAGAAAAGAGAACTGGATTATACTAAGAGGTAATTGATCAGGCAAGGAGGAAAGAGACAATTAAAATGTGAAAAGAAAAGGACTTGACAAGTTTAGGATACTTTCTGAACTCTTAGAATCCTTTTTCTGAAACTTCGAAGATTCATCCATTCCTATGTGAACCTGAGAAGAAAATACATGGTTTCTAAAGGATTACCTTGGTTGACAATTTGGCAGGAGTTCAAGAAAAATTCTAAGAGCTCTTTCTGACCCTAGTCAAAATAACATCCATTTTAAGGTGCATAGTAAATTTAATTTTAGACTCTTTTGATCAATTAATGTATTAATTATAACATGATTAGACCCTTTGCAGAGTTAAGAATATAAAAGGAAAGAAGTGGAACATAAGATGTTACCTGAGAAAGAAACTAGTAAACTTTATCTTGTTATGGATTTCAGGCCAGACCTTAAAAAGTAACCTCAACTCTCATAGCCTCAGTAAGTAACCTCCTGTGTCACTTAGTTTTAAATATACAGAAAAGCAAAAAGGAGAAATGTCTCTTTTCTTTCTAGTTTTTAATTGGCAACTGCTATTGGAGGTTTTCTTTCTCTTTAAGCTTACATAGCAGTACAAAAAGCTACATGGATCACAATATCTTGGTTTTAAGAAAATATATAAAACAGATACACAACAGAAAAATATTTTACTAGAAAAATCTTTCTGCATAATCTTTTTGGAAAACATTACTCTTTCCACACGTCTTAAATTGTTTTATAGTTTCAACCACAAATCAAAAATGTCCATAAGAACTTGGACAGGCATTGGTAAACGGACATAAAAGCAAAACAGATTTGATTGATTTATGTTCAGTCACTCCTCCGTAGCACTTAAAAAATTAAAGCTTAATCATGCACATAGAAGGAAAACAACGCTTACTAACCAAAGGTAAAATAATCTTGGGAACATCCTCCTTGAATATTAAATTAAGGCAACAAAAGGATTTTTTAAGTTAACCTGTATTTGTGCATTTAAAACATATTTGAATTTTTCAGTGGTTGTTTTTGGCCTTGAAACATTGAATGTCACCAAAATATCAGAGAATTCCAGAAGTCAGAGGGTTAAGAGGAAAGGTGTTATTTCAAATGCTAGGTCAACAAACTATTAATAACAAGCAAAATCTACCACCACTGTGTCTGTCATCTGCTTGATTATCATAATGCCGAGCCTGGTTGGTATTTACCAGTTTCTCCTTGGCTGAAAGAGTGGTAAAGAGCCCAATTGTTGATCAATTCTCAGTAATACAGAAGTGAGCTTATCTGCACATTTTCCTAAGGCCTTGCTATGAACTGAATATTTGTGTATCCCCAAATTCACATCTTGAAGTCCTAATCCTCCATCTGATAGTATTTGGACATAGGGTTTTGGCTAATTATATCATGAGGGTGGAACCTTCATGAATCGGATTAGTGATCTTAAACAAAGAAGAAACAGGGGAGTGAATCTCATTCTCTCTCTCTCTCTCTCTGGCTCTCTCTGCCATGTGAAGATATAGCAAGAAGGAGCCCATCTGCAAACGAGAAGAGGGTCCTCTCCAGGAACCAAATCAGCTAGCAACTTGATCTTGGACTTCTCAGCCTCCAGAATTGTGAGAAATAAATGTTTGCTGTTTAAGCCACCCAGTCAATGGTATTTGATATAGCAGCCTGAGCTAAGAATGATAGTTTAAGGTGTGTTCATCTGGTGTCCCAGATGAAGATGTGTGTGGGGGTGAGTGGGAGTAAAGAAGAAGGAATGTAAGAGAAAATTAAAGTATATGGGAATTTTGACAAGCACTTAGTAGGTGAAGAGTAAATCAGAGAGTCATAAAGTATTAGATTTGGGATGTAACAAGCCCTTCCTTTAAAGGTGAGGAAATGGGCACAGGTATATGAATTGAATTGCTCATGATCACAAGATGACTTAGAAAGATGAGGAGGAAGATAAGGCACAAGAAGTGAAATTATAATTATATATTTTTAAATGTTGAGAAGATAACTGATTTGTAATAGAGTCTTGTTTTCTTTTCTTACTTGACATTTGTCCCAAATTGATATTTATGGCCGATCGCAAAATATTTACAGCAGCAAGCTCTAATATGACCTTTAGGGAAGTCTTAGAAACAAGCTGAAGATTGGAATGAACTATAAGACTCTGGGACAAAGTCAGGGATGTGTAATAATTTTACACTGAATTCTGAGTTCAATGTGTTCCTTTCTCCAAACAGCAGCATTCTGTCACTCATTATGTCAAGACTCTCCTTGAATTCTGTTAATAATGGAAGAAATGAAGAGGAGAAGGGGATATGAAAAAGCATCACAGGACAAAGCCATCTCTATATTGGGGTTACAGCTTCAACCAAGGGAAAGTGTGAGAGATCTGGAAGGAAAACAAAAGAATATGGGCCATAGCAAGATATTGTTCTCAAGGGCATAATGACCTCTATGATCTCTCTCAAGTTGGAGAAGTTCTAGTCCCATTTCACACTGTTCTAGTTTCAGGTAACAACAATGAAAATTGAACTAGCTTAAGGCAAAAGGGGACATGAACAACTAACCCACAGGAAGAGCTTGAATATTCTCCAGATCCATCTGAGATTTTGATTCTTTCAAACAGTAGCTTCATTCTTACCACGGCCTCGTTATTCCTATATAGAAGGAAAGAAAAACTAGATGTGGAGTTTTAGATCTCAAAAGCTATCCATGAAAGACTGGATATAAACTCTTTATTTCATTCACAAAAACTGCCAGATAGAGGACTCAGTGGAAGTCCCATCCAATTAACAGTGAGCACGGCATTTTACTTGGTTCAACTTGGTGTTTTGAGTGATCCAACTTAGAGCCAGGGAGTGGGAGTTGTTGTAGCATGGAGGTAGATCCAAGTTAAACATGTAGAACTGAGGAAAGGGCTGTTTCTGGAAAATGGGCACTCAGCAGGTAATTCCAGGTATTCATTCGTGGCTTGCTAAGTAACACATTGTGTTACCCACATAATTTTTATGCAGGTTCTGAGTAACAGCAACACATTCTAGTTAGGTCCCCTAATAGGGATTTATTATCAAGCTATATGGAAAAGTAAAGAAATACAGAGATTCATCTTGGCCTCTAACAATCCAAGTATCATGTCCTTTCTACATCAGCTAGTAAATATTCCCTACTCTGGTATTTGTTTCTTATAATGAGTTAGATGAGATGGGAAGCAAATGAGGGTAGACACTGAAATAACTGATTCTTGACTTGAGCTCATGGCTTCTTTCTCATCCTTTGGCTTGCCCATACAGGGTACTACCTTCCTGTCTACATTTCAAATTATCTGAGCTGGAATCTGATTGGGTAGACAAGGGACCATCAAATATATCATGCTTTTTTTGGCAAAAGCTTTGATGTCAAATCATTTTATAGGCTGCTGTTCAGATACCCATCTGTGGCCACATATTTAAAATTGTTGTTTCAATGTTAGAATGAGTAAAATGGGGATCAAGGCAGAACAAACAGAATTAGAGGGAAACTGTGGGTATGTTGGGTAATGTAATAGGTGAATCCTTGTATGGGCTGTTTAATATCCACAAAAATATATACTAAGTGTTTTTTTAAACCAATGAATATTAATGGAAAATCCTCCTTTGTCAAGAATTATTCTAGAAGATATGGGTGAGAGCAGGGCATATAGAAGATATTCTGTTATAGAAAAGCTATAAAATTGACAGGGGAACAAAAACTAACATAATTGGCACAACTATAAAAAAATCCAAAATATTCAGGCCATGAAGTTTTTGCCCTACAATTTAAGCGAAAATATGCAACTCATTTATTCACTTTGTCTTTTTCTTTTTCTTTTTTTCTTTTTTTCTTTTTTTTTTTTTTTAGAGACAGGGTCTTGCTCTATCTCCCAGGTTGGAGTGCAGTGGCATGATCATAGCTCACTGTAACTACTAACTCCTGGGCTCAAGCAATTCTATCCCATCTCAGCCTCCCAATAGCTAAGACTACAGGTGTGCACCACCATACCCAGCTCATTAAAAAAAAAAAAAAAGGTAGAGATGAGGTCTCACTATGTTGCCCAGGTTGGTCTGGAACTTCCGGCCTCAAGGGATCCTCCCACTTCAGCCTCCCAAAATGCTAGAATTACAAGCATGAGCCACCACACCTGGCCCATTCCTTCACTTCGTGCAACATAATTGCCATCAGAAACCAGACTTTCTTTCTTTTTTTTTTTTTTTTTACTACAGAGACTTAAACTTTTACAAAAGCAAGATGTTTTTCTCATTTAAATTGTCATTCTAGGGACAGAAAGTAAGTTTTGAAAAGAAGTAGCTTTTATGGAAGAGAGGTGCCTGAGAATTTCAAAAGGATTTAAGACAAGGGGAATGAGAAGAGATTGAATGAAAGAAGAGAAAACAGAGAGAAAGAGCAATAAAAGAAAAGAAAAGAAAAGAAAACAAAGATAATCCCAAAGAGCAGTGTGCACAGTTTTGCTGCAATCAGTACCATTCTGGTCAAGTCTCCGTCATCTGCTCTAGGCTTAGTTCCTCCCTGCCCTAGGCTGCTTCTGGTAAAACCGCACGCTCAGCTTGTTTGGCGTCTTCATGGAGCCTGTTATTTGCTGTGGGTCTAAGAAAGGGAAAGCTTCAGGCTTCAGGCATCTGTACCTCCTATCTGTTCTCAGCTCCATGGAAATTCTTAAGGGATGGGGCTATAGATAAGAGAGTGGGAAATGGAGATCAAGGTCTCAAATGAAAGGCAGGGTGGTTTGATTTTTAAGCTCCCCTGATACTTTTTATTTATATATTTGCTGCTTCTAGAAAAACCAAAAAAGGAAAGTGATTCATACATAGAATGCCTGTACAAATAGCAAACCAATAACTACCCCCAGCAGATTCTGGCCCTTGCCAGGGTGCGGTTTCAGAGCTGTAAAAGGCAAGGAATATGTACATTGAAATGACCCAGTCCCAGAATATTTTAGATTCAGAAAAGGTCAGAGACTTTCGTAACTAGCAATGACCTCCGGATTAGGGACCATGAATGTGCAGAGTGAGGACAAGGAAGGGGCCTAAAGCTGGGTCTACTGTAGAATAAACAGAATCATTTAAGGTTAATTATGTTCTGATGTGGCCTCCTTAAATTCTTTCAGGCTGGGGACAATTTCTAGCCCTTTAAGATCAAATCAGTGGCTTTGGACTAGAATCTGCTTAATAAGAATGCACTCCAAAGGTGAAAAAAAAACATAAAATCTAAAAATCAAAGGATATGCCTTTATAAATGTGAAAGTTTAGTTTGGCTCAATGTTGGTCAGTTTAGAAATGTGGGAGTAATCGGAGAGATGGCATAACTGGGGGCGGGAGGCGGGGCGGTGATTATACCCCTACCACTACCTAATCCTCAGGGGCTACCAGTTACTTGCTGTACACACTTTTAAAGTACTTTCTAATTGTGGACCATGAGTGGCAGAGTGCTGCGGGCGGAGGCTTTTTGCTGAAAGCAACATTGACTTTTCTTTTATTTCTAGGGAAAGTCTTGTCTGTAGATGAGCACCGTGGGGCAACGGAGAAAATTCTGACTTTCTTGTTTAAAAAAAAAAAAAATTTCCGTGAGCGGCCCTCCGATGGTCCGTCCACTCAGCAGGCCAGCTGTCCCAGGCCTCTGCCAGGGAGGGAAGACGAGTGCTTCAGTGCATGGCTTCGGTGAGCCCTTTAAATCCAGCTTCCCCTGCCCCCACCAAGAGGCTCCCTTTCCCTGACAGGTGTTTTCCCAACTCCGGAGGCCCAGGATTTTGGGGAGTGGCTGAGCCAATAAGATTTCCCTTTGGGGGGGGGGAAGGGCGTGGCTAGTTGGGTCAGAGCATGGGCGGGGTTTGCGCGGCTGAGCAGAACCGGCCTGGTTGCGTGGAGGGTTGTTTTATTCCCACCGCCCCCCGCACCTTTTTTTTTTTTTTTTTCCTGGCGTCTTATTAATTTCTCTGTGGGCTGCAGCTGGAGACCGCGGAGCGCTGGAAATGACGCTCGGAGCTTTAATTACCGCAGCCGCCGGACAAGTGTGAGGAAAGCTGACAGGAAAAAGAAGGACGGGATCCGGGGAGAAGCGAGAAGCTCCCCCCGCCCGCTCCCCTCCCGATTTGGACTGGAGGTGCAAGGAAACTGAAGAAGGAGCAGAACATAGCCCGGCTGCGGGGAGAGGCCGGAAACCTACCGCCTCTTTGCAATCAACTTTTTTTGGAAACCTTTCGCCCCCCTTCCTTTTTTATTGTTGACCAACCAGTGAGAGAGAGAGAAAGTGAGGAGGGAGCGAGCAAGCGAAGGCTCACGCGGGGAAATAGCTGCACAGTCCGGCCCAGAGCGCCAAGCGCACACACCGAGCACACTCCCACACGCGCACACACGCGCTCACACTCGCCCCCTCCTCGGGCCCCGGCCCTGGACCCGCGGGCGCGGACTCGGTCGCCCGCCCTGGGAGTCGCCACACCGCGCGCGCCGCGCCCGCCCCCCTCGCACCCCCACGCGCGCCCGGCTGGGGGATCTCCTCCGCGTGCCCGAAAGGGGGATATGCCATTTGGACATGTAATTGTCAGCACGGGATCTGAGACTTCCAAAAAATGAAGCCGGCGACAGGACTTTGGGTCTGGGTGAGCCTTCTCGTGGCGGCGGGGACCGTCCAGCCCAGCGATTCTCAGTCAGGTGGGTTCCTTCTGGCACTCCGGTCGCCGAACCTGCAGCCGCCGGCGGGGCTGCCTCGAGTGGCTCCCCTGCCCTCTTCACCCATCCCGGGAGGCGTGGAGGGACCGCTTGACCGGGGCCTCTTCCCTGGGCTTTCGGTCGCCCCTCTTTCCATTTGAAACTTACCCAGTATGTGTGCGTGTGCTTTATTTATCGTGAAAAATCACTCTGAGTCCCTCTTTTCTCTCCTTAACCCCCTGCTTTTCTTTCCCGAGCGTTTTGTGTGGGAGCCTAAGCGGGATCCCTTCTGGTGGCGCCTGTTGTTCGGGACATGGGAGACCCAAATCCCCAGTCAGAGGAGACTCTTCTGTCCCTGTCGGGTCCCCGAGGAAAGAACCCGCACCGCCGGGGCCGCGGTCCTGGGGCGGTGCTGGCTGGGCCTCTCCCGAGCCGAGCCCGAAGGGCGGTGGAGAGCGGCGCTCAGAGAACCGGGCTTTGCACCTGTGTGTGCTGCTGGCGACCGCTGCGCCCCCAGTCGCCCGAGCCTCGTGGGGTCAGACGCAACTCGCGCCCAGCCCGGGCAGCCGGAGTGCAGCAGGCGGGCGCGCCTCGGTCCGGGGCCCGGAGTTCTGGGCCTCTTCCGCCGGCTTCCCGGAGCCCTCTCCCCATTGACTTGAGGGGCGCTTACTCGCCTGCCTGACCTCTTAAAAAAAAAAAAAAGGCTTGGCACACTTGAGCCAGAAGCCCGGCCTTCCCGTCGGTTGCCGTGTTTGGCTCCGGGAAGAGTTCTTCCTGTAGTTCAACTTGCTATTGGCCGGAGTCCTTCAAACTTGTCTGTTTACTGCCCGGCCAGGCTGCCGAGCCTGCGGGTCACTGGATCCACCCGAGGCGAAAGCGGCAGCGGCGATGGGTGCGCGGCCACTGCTTGCTGGAGAGCTCGAGCCCCAGGTACCTGGGCAGGCAAAGGGCTAATTGACCCCGAGAGGCAGCGCGGCGGGGCTGGCCCGCCACGGCTTGCAGGACTAATGACAGCACCTGCAGTGCAATGGAGCTCAAAGTTTCTGACACTAGAGTTTCCTGGGGATGAAAGTGGGACGGGAGAGGTCTGAGGAGGACCGGTGTCTTGACGTGGCCAAGGGGTGCCTTTTGGAGAGCCAGAGAGATTTCCGAAACCATCCAGGGATGGTGACTGGAGCGTGGGAAGTAGCTTGAGGTGATAAAGCCCCCGGGAGTGGCGATAGGGAGCGCTTTAGGCCCCCGGAGGGTGTCCTTCTGACCTCACCAAGAAAACGGCGAGCTGTAGTTTTCCCGCTCCGCCCCCGCCGCCGCCTCCTTTGCCTAGTAAATAACAAGTTACAATTATCGAGCCTTTCAAAATGACCTTCGAATGGCACATGCGAGGCGTTTGTGCTGGCCGTTTGCACCCTCCCAATTACTCCGAAATTCTTCACGCATACCAGGTCCCGCGCTCCAGCCACCTCCGGAATCACACCAACACGGACTTGACATTCCAAGCGGCCTCTTAGATACATCTCTTTTTATCTCCCTCCCCACTTCGAGTCCCTTCATATTTTCCCTCAATGGGTTGATTATGCACATTGACCCATTCAAAGGCATTGGCGACCGACATGCAGGCTTAGCCGAGAGGAATTTCTACGAGGCGACCTACTGGGGGCTGTCTGGTTCAGCCTCTGCCACTGGGGGACCCCGCTCCGAGTCCGCAGCAATTTTGGTATTAACTGTGTGGCTCCGAGTTGAGCTATGCCGAAAAGCCCTTTTCAGAATTTCTGCAAGGAATGTAATCCAAATTAGTTCTGCAGCTGTCCTCTTCCTCGTCTCAGGCGACACTAGCTCGCGCCCTCGCTTCGTCTCTTCTCGTTTCCCTGGGCGAATTGTCAGACCCACAAGTGAGCCCATTTAGAGCGCGAGGATTAGCGTGCCATTGTTGTTCCGTGTGTGACTCTGTACTTGAAATTCTGGGGGCACAAAGGCGAGCCTCACTTGTTCAAAACACAAAGTGATCCAGATGAAAGGGCCGCACAAAGAAAAGCTCTCGGGTGCATCCCTGGTATAATTGCAACACGCATACTAAGGTGATCCATTGGAAACTGTAAATGCCCCGGGGGACTTCGTTTTTCATCCTCCCCCACCCCCACCCTGCCGCACCTGGCAGGGAAAGTTCAGCTGGTTTTAATGCAGTGCTATTATAAAAACAAGTTACTGTCTGGGGTATGAGTGAGGCTGTGTGTGTTTGTGCCTATGTATGTGTGTGGCTGTGTGTTCCCAACTAAATACATATTGCGCGTCTCCCCTCTCGCGGTTAGCAGTCAGTAGCAGTTTGGAGGAGTTTGTTTTGGTCCAAATGAGAAATTAAGTGCGGATAAGTAAACTAAGCTGCCAGAGGGCGACAAGATGTTGAGTGAATTGCTTTTAGATGAAACAAATTAAGGAAACGAGGGAAGACAATCTGCTTCTCGCATTATTAGACACGCTTGGAGTTCAGGGGAAAGTGGCATATTTTTGAAATGCTAATTTCTTAAGCAGAAGGAATGCACCTTATTTACTGCTCTATGTGAACAGAATAAAAATATAGGGCGGGGGATGCTGTTGTATAGATCTTTAAGATATTTCTTAATTGTAACAGAAGAGAACCTCTTTTTTCTTTTGCATGGAAAAAATTCAGCATTAGAGAGGATGTTTTTTAGAAATTCTAAAGGACTTTGTCTCATTTTCAATTATGCATTTTATTTAGATATATTGTATCTAGATATAGCCAAAGTCTCTTTATATGGCAATTATAAAGCCTTTGCTAACCAAAGGAATGATTCTAAAATTCGTCTTCCTTGTATAATGGAAAATTATCAATATTGCCTTTGTATTGAAGAAAATGTATAGTAGCATTGAGGTGGTACTCTTATATACCTTAGTAGATAAACGATGAACAAGTTCAGTTCCCATTTCTTTTTTGCAGGTAACTCAGTCTTGCTTTTCATTCTATAAAAGTACATATAGCTTTCGTACATATTTAAGATACATCATTATATCTCCAAAATCGTGGGGTTATTTTTCATTTGAGAAGAAAAATGTTAATAAAAGTTAAGTGGTGAAAACGTGTTAAATATATTTTCAAGAAAGCATCAATTCTCTTTCTTACAAGTGTTTACTGTAAGCACATCTATCGGTACAATGTTTTCTTTTTAATTTGAAATTCTCATATATATATATATGGGGGCTTTTTAGAAGAAGGTGTTATTTTTTTCTTCACAATATGTCTAAATAAATTAATATCTATTAGTATAACTGCAAATCGCTTGGAAATACTGTAACTGTTCTGTTGTGATGAAATGACTCCAGTTATATCAGTATTCCTTTTTTTTTGCTCTTAAACTCAACTGCTTTTATTTATTTTAATCATGTATGCATAGAAAGTGAAATTTTGTTGAAAATCAAGGCACTTACTGCTTTATATATATATTTTCATTTAGTCACTGGAAATGTGTCTTAATTAAGAAATTACATTAGAATATTTATCAGAGCATGAACTTTGTGGAAGATTTATGCATTTTTTATTCTAACTTGAACACAGTAAGTTTGCATTGGCTGATTTTTAGAGTTTGCATTTATTTGATGGAAAATCATATTTCCTCCTCAAAGTGGATTCAAATATTTAGTATTCATGAGCTTTCATCCCTTTGGTTTTTAAATAGAAGTACTATTTATCATCTATCTTATGCATTCACCCTTTCTGTTACTATAGATTCTCTCTTTACATCTTAGTATTTATTGAGTTTACATGTGTTAATATATATTTTCCCTTCCGCCACTAAGTATATTGTTTTTGTTTGTGTCTTTCCCAGTAACCTGCCACTCAGCCACTGCAGGAGTCCTCTGAGCCAGTTTTCATTCTTTCTGATAAATCTGATATGGCTGGTTGGCCAGACAATCACAAGCCATTCCATTGCTCAGATTTATTCCTGAAAGAAAATAAAAAGGCATCGATCCAAGATCACTGGCACATCTTAAAAGCCTTGACTCCAAGGCCAAACCTTTCCACAGAGAAGTCCCTCTTACCCTTTTTCTTTCTTTCTTTTCCCCTCTTGACCAAGGAAGGAAGGTGGACCACTGCTATTTAAAAAATGCTAGTGAGGCAATGAATTGTGCTCTTTCTAAGTACTCTTGGAAGCTTGATTAGAGCCACCTTGAGATTAATGGCTATGCACAGCGCATATTTTAGACAATAAATTGAATTAGGATGGCTTAAACATTACAATGCTTTAAAGCGGTATTATTTTTGTATTATATCAAGCTGGTTATTAGGAAAAGTTAACATGTTCTTAAAAATAGCCATAAGTTTTGGCTTTATATTATAGTGTTCTGCTACTGTTGGATATCCATGTGTAGTTTGTAAGTGCCTAAAACATAAATGAAATAAATGATCAAAACGGATTTTCTGATACCTACAAACTTGTTGGTACTTGCTCTGTTTAATTTTACCAGTTTTGAGAGATACTGCTTTGTTGAGATGCTAATATTTGCACTGAAATTAGTTTTTAGAGGTTCAAGCCTACAT
Organism: Pan paniscus; assembly: GCF_029289425.2. NCBI lineage: Eukaryota > Metazoa > Chordata > Mammalia > Primates > Hominidae > Pan > Pan paniscus. The sequence continues at coordinate 115,156,819 of NC_073262.2, read as the reverse complement.
CTGTTCTACAGAAATTAATCACCAAGCATATTCCACTGTTATCTTTTACAGTGATCTACTGAGTATCCTGTGCAGGGTAGAATTTAATCATATTAACAACTTTTCTCCAGGTTATATCATTTTAGAGATGCTCTATTATGTTACATTTCACCATATGGAACCAAATTACATGTTTTATCTAATACTCATTTTCTGAAGTATTATAAATATTGGCAGTCAGAGTTAAAACCTTACTTTTTATGATTTCTAATACAGCTATTGACTGGAGTTTTCAGTTTATAATGAAAAATAACCCCTTTTTATGAAAAAATTGTAGGTCAATGTTTCCTGAAACTGTATGTCTTCAACATAATTTGAGCGAGACTTTAATTGCCTATTTTGTGGTTAAATGGGACATGGGACATAGTCACATTGTTTAAATCAGGATTTCTACCTTGCAGGGACAGTTCTCGAGTTTCTTAATACCTTCAGCAACTCACTGCATCTCTTTGTGACTTGGCTTCTCTGCCTGGGAGAGAAATGCATATAATGCACTATTTCTGCACTGTACAGTTTTATGAAAATAACTTTAAAGTCTTTGATATTGAGATACATTCCAGTAAATTGTTTTTATAGATGTAATCTAAATTGCACATGTAATCTAAAACGTGTATACCTATATTAAGAAACATAATGTAAACTTTCTAGCAAACTGTCTCTATCAAAAGAGTACCTGTCTAATGAAATAAAGAGGTTATTAACTCAAAGGCATTTGTATTTGAGGGCAATTTCCCCAAAATATTATTTTCAGAATTGTTCTATGGTCTCTTTTATTTTTTCTGAGTTGTTGGTTATTCTGAAATATTTATTAAATAAATTGCCGTATTTTCCAATTCTGTAATCAAGATTTAAGGCCACTTCCTTGTTTTCACATTTGATACTTAAACTAGTGCTTTATATTTATACAAACTTTTCAAGAGAGGAAAGCTGTCCCTTTTACAATATGGAGTTGAAATATGTGGATGTTTTGTTAACTAATTCTAAAGAGGCTATGTAGCATGTAATAATTGTTTTAGAGTTATTTCCATTTTGAATTGTTCTGCAGGCCTGTCACTTTGCACAACTCCAGGGGGCAGCAGCCACATAGACTTTAATAGGAATAGTGCATGCCTTAGCTGTGGGTAGTACAGCAACAGCCTTGCTATTGTGTGATGCTAGCGAATAAAGCACTAAAAGTTAGGAGGTTTGGATTCTGGTCATGCAATCATTTGTTATGTGATCTGGGATTAGACTACTTGCTTCTGTCTCAATCGCCTTACCTTTATTAGTGTAGCTAAAAGCCATGCCTAAGCTATTAACATCTTGAATGTTTTTAATAATTCAATTAATTAGAAATGGAAAGTTTAGACTTTTTAGAAAAAAATTTATTGGTTTTTAATTATTTTTGTAAGTGGACCTCTTTTTTGTTGTTGTTGTTCCAAGTGAAGTCATAGGCATAGCCCTAGTTTCTAAAACAGCTGAAAGGGTAAAATAAAAAGAGAGCTGTGTAGTTAAGCTGCAGGGAGGAGGCAGCTTTGAGGCCCCTGCCGTTGACATTCCCTCACTTTCCTTTCACTGTTGCCTCTACTCTCTTGCACTGGTGTCATAGAAGTCCGGCACTAGAAACCACTGATGTAATCCAGTCATCTTATGTTTTAGGTAAGGAAACTGACAGCGCAAGGAAATTAGATAATATAAACTAGTGGCAGCTCCTGACACCAATATCATTTTCTGTAGCACACATAGAAGTATTTGAAAAACCACTGACACATAAAAAAATAAGGAAACAAATAAAAGGTTATGTTGCATTAAAGAGAATTGAGAAACTGAAATGAAGACAAATGGATTGGATCCACACTCCTAATTACCATATTGTGTAGTTCTTTCTAAAAGAAAGACAGTGGGATCCTCATGATCATCTTTAATTTATATTTGGAGAGTAATCATTGATTGCATTGATAAGTTATGGCACATGAGTAAAGAAATAAAGCAACTTTTTAAAGACATCATTCTATAAGAGGATTTCTTTACCTGGTTAGGCCTATGGAGACATAGAATCTTGAATTCCCTAAAAGTCACACGGGAGCCCACAGTACTATCTGTATATAATAGCACTTTTAAGAGTTTCTTTTCTTTTTTTTTTTTTTTAACCTGGGCTTTATGAAGATGTCCAATCAGCAGAAAATGCTTATTTTTTCATTTTTAAAATAAGTACTATGAATGCTGAAATAAGATGGATTGTAAAGGATAAACAGTGGGTTCCTCATCACCAGTTAGTTGATGGAGACCTTTAACCAGGAAATCCATGAGAATACTTCAGATTCATCTAGGCCTGTCCTTGGACCTAAGATATGACATGAAATGATAATTTCTATGGTCTTTGTTGGGCTATCCTTTCATCATGGCCCTAACTAAGACATAGTTCTATTCTTTGAGCAAGAGCATAAGCAAAGCTTTAAGTACTGACTATAAATTTATTTCTATAGCACCTTTGCCTCACTCTAGTTGGCTTCTGTAAGATGCTACCTCTGGGCCTTTTGACTGCAATATTTTTGACCTAACCTTAATGCTCTCTGGTTGTAGCTGAGTTCCCTCATGTGCCTCAGCCGTCTTGGGCATGATAAGTGTTCTCATGGGCCCATGTGAAAGAAGGGAAGTTTGAAACTTGTTTTGGCAAGAAGAGTCATTTCCTGATAGAAATTGGAGATGAAAGTGGACCCCCGTAAAAGATTAACATAAACACCATGAAACTTCCTGTGCAATATCATTAAGCCTCTCCCATGAGAAGTAACACAGGATCATTACTATTAATCACATTATTTCCAATATTGTAGGGGTTACTGAAGCGTACTAAACACCAATAGGAATATGCAAGATCCAGTTTCTGAGTCCTGAGAGTTAAACTAAAAGGACGCAAGACCGATTGAAGATTTATAATATATTTCATTTCGAACATAGTTTAAATGTGTTAAAAGAGAAGAAACTGAATGGTACAATAAACACTCTTATTTTCCACAAAGATTAGACTTGTAAACAATCGGTTTCACCTGCTAAATCTTTACTGCTCTGCTGACCTTTACTTACGCCTGGTCCCGTGTGCTTCTAGTATAGGTGGATATCCAAGTGTTAATCTTTTGAATACAAGTGGGGATCATAAACCTGCTTTCAAAAAATGCGTGTGCTTGTTTTCTCTCCTCTGCTGGGGTTATCTCATGGCTGGTTAGGACTGAAAATAATTGACAACAGATTCTCCAGGCTCTGTGACTATATCAAGTATAGCTGTGACTTGAGCAATAAGTGGCACAGTCTTCTATTTCAGGATGGGTCCCCATCACTATCGAGGGGATGCCTAATAGAGATCATGGGTGGCAGTGACTATTTTGCTCTAGGCAAACTCTTACTGAAATCTTTGTCATTATTTCCTGTCCTTCTCTGTAGGCTTAAAGAATGTGAGAATATGGGTTTCTATAGGGACCTATGAAAACCAAATAAAAATACAACAGGATAATATTTCTTTTATACACATACTTTCATTTTCAGGAATTCCTTTTGTCTGGTAATTTTGTCTAGAACACAGCAGTTAAATAAGTTTGTTTTAAAGGAAAGTTGACTGCATAGGTATGTTAAAAGCTACTCCCCAAGATTTTTATAAGCATCATCTGGTCCTTAGAAACCTCAGGCAGGGTTATTGCAAGATCCTCTTTATGGGTATTCTTCTTCTTCCACGTCCTCAAACCTCTAAAATCTCCTTCCTGCCACTGTCAGATTACCATTTCTAATATTATCTTAGTTTTTATTCTGAAACTTTTCATGGATCCCTCTTGTAATGTTCAAAGCCTGCTAAAACTGTCTTCAATTTCCTTTTAAATCCATCATAGAGTCTGTTAACATGTACTCTGTCTAAAAACCAGACTGACCTAGTCAATATCTCATGCCTATGCCTTGCTTATTGTCCTTACTTTTGCTGATCCCTTTTCCTGGAATTTGTGGCTTACTTGGTGCTTTTACTTGACCAAACTTTTGAATCTTTTAAGTTTTACTTTATACGTCTTTGTTACATCCTCCTTCACTGGCTACTCTAGCCAGTAGTCCTTATCAATATCACTTATCTGGCATTTAATCAAACCAACCAATAGTTTTGACTTTTTAAGTACCAATGTTTTTATACTCTGCAGAGACTAATGTGGTGCCACATACATATAAGCTCTTTAAAATTTTTTTTTACATGAATGAATAGCATACATTTGCAGGAACAATTTTAAGCTCATTCATGAATGGTTATTATTTGTAATTAAACCATACAGTGCAAAAAGTAAGCTGTTCAAATAACATAATTATAGAATTCTTAATAATAGCTATTGGGCATGTTTACCCTGCAAATTTCTTTAGTTGCTTTCTTGAGCTTCCTAGGGTATTTCTTCAAGTGGTGTGTTTCTAAGACGCTATCATTCATCCCTATCCCCATTTTTAGAATCTACCCATAATATGGTGCAATTTCTGTTGGTTTTATTTTTGGCAAGTTAAATATATGTGGAATGTGGATACCACTTTTAAACATGTAAATATTTTGTACTTCAGTATTTTAATGTTAATGGCTATTATTTTGCTATTTCTTACTTATCTGCCATTTAAACATTTAATCAATTTAAGCAATAAGCATGTACTGATCCACCAGTGTATTTCAGGACCATGTTAGGAACTGAAGAGGAAATATAAGAAGCTCAAGATGCCAGCTTTTTCTTTCTTTAAAGAAGAATAGATGAGGCCAATAAAACACAATACAAAAATATGTTATTAAGTGATTTTGCAGACTCTTGGGAGGAATATTTGCCTCCACATAAATGTTAATAAATATTTCATGAAAAAGGGTTCCAGATAGAATCTGGCATTTTCTATTCCTAGATATATGTGATAATACAACTTTGTTATAGCTAAGATTTCTCAGTATCTTAAAATAGACAACTAGACATATGCTTACCATTTTAAAATGATCCTATAAAGGAAGCACTTGCAGTATAACTGAACTGAGAGGTGATGGGGATTCTCTTAGTTGCTCTTTTAGATGATTCACTCTATGTTCTGAAAATGGTGAAATAATTATATTATTTATAGAGTCAGAGTCTACCAGGGAAAATGCACTTCTAGACATTTCTTTTCAGGTTACCAGATTCTAAAGAACTGTCAACATTTCTAGGCCACTAGGGTGCACTAATTGTACCTTAATTTATATTTGCCTAAAAGAGTTAATGTAACTTTCAAAATTACCTAACAGTCTGCCGAGTAATCTATTAATGAGAAAATTGGGAATGGAGATATTAGAAACTTTGCCTGAAGTTCTTTTAGAACTTTCCTGACCTTTTTTACTTTAAGAATCCATGAGAAGAAAGTTTGAGTCAGGGATTATTTTGTAGATGCTCCTATTTTGTAGATGAGGGACTAGAGATATAAAGTAGTATGTAATGGTGAAGCCTAACTGGTGCACTAGTCTGGTCCAGTTACGTATCTGCCCTGTCCTGAGAGCCAGCTGGCTCTGCCTTCTGCTTCTCAGCCTTTTGCATGCCTTTCTCACAGCGGCAGAGGCTAGTTATGCTTCTCAAAGGCATGGTTTCTCCACTCTACCTGCCCACTGTGCAAGAAAGGGATGCTTAGCATGCCAGATCTTAGTGCCTTCAGGTCAGCAGCTCTTTTTGCTTTCCCTATAGCTACATGAAGAAACTTGTCTAATAAATCTATCAGTTAAGGAGTTCTACTTTAGGTTACTCTGTAGTTTCCCTCCTCCATTGTATTCTTCAGATTTCTTTCTTTGCCATATAAGCCTTATCTTGAGAAAACTTCGAATCAGGGGCGTATGCAAGATTTGGAAATCATCATTCTCAGTAAACTATCGCAAGGACAAAAAACCAAACACCGCATGTTCTCACTCATAGATGGGAATTGGACAATGAGAACACAGGGACACAGGAAGGGGAACATCACACTCTGGGGACTGTTGTGGGGTCAGGGGAGGGGGGAGGGATAGCATTAGGAGATATACCTAATGCTAAATGACAAGTTAATGGTGCAGCACACCAGCATGGCACATGTATACATATGTAACTAACCTGCACATTGTGCACATGTACCCTAAAACTTAAAGTATAATAATAATTAAATAAATAAATAAACAAAAGATTTGGGGATCTGCATTTGTACAACTTGGGGAACCTGTTTAAAAACAATACTGAAATAGAAATACAAATTAAGTACAGGGTCTTGTGAAGTACCAGTACAATAGAGGGGTTCTGAAGCTGAAGCCGTTTTAGAAACTTTGTGGTAAGTCTGCCTATGGTTGAAAATTACACATTTTAGGAATATTGCTCTTCCATTAACTGTGAATTTTGGGTGTCATTATACAATTTTTTTGTAATTTTTTTCTAGTGCATGTAGTTAGTGTCCATTATTAATGAGGAAGAATGCATTGCTCTGGAAGAAAATTATTAAGTTGGTGCAAAAGTAGTGGCAAAAATCACAATTACTTTTACACCAACCTAATATTACGTAGTGTAAAATCACACTGTAAAGTACCTGGGTATATCTTTGGATGAAATAATGTACTATGTAGAGATAAATTTTAGAATATTTTCTCTCTAAATATGAGTATGCCTAATCCAGGTATATATCTATTTTCTTGACATTATGTTTTTAAGATGGTTTATTTAGTACTGTCCCTTACACAGTACTGTAGTTTATAATGGTTGGATGTACTTTAAAGGAACCCTGCCAGTTTGGATATACAAGAGCTATATTATTAAGGTCTTACCCCTTGAAATATAGCTTACTGGACTCACTGGATTTTTAATCATTTGTTATTTAGAGTGGATAAAAGTCAACTTTTGACTTTTACCCTCAGGCTAAGTTAAATGTGACCATTCTTTAAAATAAGAAAATGGCTTTATTCCTAATTTTTAGTTCCCGTACAGTTTACAAATACACGTTTACTCTGATAATACAGCTGTGCAACTAGCAAAGCAGTTGCGCTAACACTCATAAATATAGGTGGGGAGACAATTAACATCCACTAATGTTTTCCTACCTAAACTATTCTTTTAATGTCATTTTAAAAATTTTAACTAGAATAGATACCATTGCTAGCCATGAATGAAACAATGCATTTCAGTTAAAATAATAGAGAGTGTAGATCTTTGGTAATATTTTTAACTAATATGTTAACAAATTTAAGAAACAATAAAAAGATTAGTATTTCAAGTAATAGTTTTAAAAAAATATCAACTAAACAGTTAATAATATTTCCCAGTTGTTAACTTCAAATTTAGCAGCCCATTGTCCCTGGTGATATATTGAAACCTTTAAAAACGTATTCGGAATTAATGGAAATTGAAGTGATTGGTATTCAGATATAATTCTTTAGTGGCCCTTTTCTTTCTTCTAAATACAGGATAAAAATTGAAAGTATAAAAAGCTTCAAGATAAATTGAAGTAGACAAAACATTTTATGCAACTGTTGGTAAAAGGAGCATTCATTATTTTTTTCTGTGCTTACTGTATTGCTTGTGGCCAGAATTAGCACACCATGAGCCAGAGAAAAAGATAAGACAAATAGAATGGCATGTAGCTAATTTTGTTTGGCAAATTTAGATCCGATACATGCTATTTCACTCCTACAAACTGACTCAGTCACTCTTTGAGAGGTACAGATGAAGTTTGTCTCCCACAGTTTAACAGCTTTCACTCAATATTTATAGGCTATATAAAAATAAATTTCTATAAGTAACATATTTCTTACTGGCAGGATGAGCTCTGTGAAGGCAGATTTATTAATGAAAAAAAAGGAGAACCAAAAATATTTCAATTGTTCCAGATCTGCAGAAAATAAAATACCTGTATGTCAAAATATCAATAATAGCTTTGTTTCAAGGACATATGTAATGGACTTTTGGTATTCAAGAGTTTTACTACTTGTGAGTCAGTCAGAAATCCCATTATTTTATGATAATTTTGTGATTTGAATCTGGTAGAATTTCATATTCTAAAAGTAGTCATTCACCTGCCAGATGAGCCAACAGAATAGAATCCACTGTAATAATCAGGAAGTTGCTTAAAACAAAACAAACAAACAAAACTCAAAACCTTATTTTTGTGGAAAAGTATTATCCAACAGAGTAAACTTTAGTGACATTTCTTAATGAGGTTTAACTAGTGTGAGAAAATGTTCACCAGATGTGTAACATTTGTCAAAATGTGGTTCTAGAGAAAACCTGGGATTTGTACAATAATATCTATATTGGGGAATGTCAAGATGTGTTCCTAACAGCCTTTTGTAGCACAGTGAATTGTAGAGTATTCAGAGTTGTAATGTTATTTATATATCTGTTAAGGATTTGTCATGACTTCAGACTATATTCTCCATAATCAAGTTCACTGTAGAGAATAATTCTCATTCATGAATTGTTCATCTCATCATATTTCCAGTGGTTATTTCAAGGTTAATTTTTTTCAGATAGCTTCTGTGTTGATTAAGGTTTTCAGTAATTGTACATGTGCTGATAGCACATGTATGCTTTAAACTTGAAGACATCTTTGATTTTGTAACCAGTCAAGGTCAAATGTTTTCCAGTGCTTTTCTACTCAAATATATGAAAAAAAAAATAACTTTACTGTTTATTTTTTTCTTTCTACTAGGAATGTGGAGCCTCTTTTTGATGTTTTCAAATTTCCGTAAACCCTTGTGTAGGATGTGATGAACAAAGTATATTCCATACCAGGATTAATATTCAAGTAGTGTATTTCTTACAACTTTACTGATTGTTAAAACATTGAAATGCTGTTTTACCTAATTGAGTTTCCCTGGTACCTTCCCTGGAACCCCTTTCTCTGACTTAACCCAATCAAACAAGTAAAGAGTTAATACGTGGCACAATGTTGGACCTTCATATCTCTTCTCTGGCATATGCTATGATCCATTCTAATGTGCCTTTGACATTACGGTCACTAAATACTGTAAATATTACTGTTACATATAAAAATAATTTTTCCATAAGTGTTTTAAAATAATAGAAATATGAATAGTGTCACAGTAACTTTGCCACAATTAAGTATTAGCCGGTTCGAGAAATGCATTTTTCTGAGATAAGTGTATCACAGCATAGACACCTGTTTTATGTGAGTTGAAGTTAAAAAAAATGACTTTAACACAACAGACAGGATGCCACTGCCCACATATTGAATTAGCCTAGGAGAAAATCACATGAGTGAGGCCTAGGAGAAAATCACCCATGTAATTTAGTATGTGGACAGGGGCGTTCTGTCCACATTTAAAGCAAATGCTATACATTTTCCCAAGAGTGAGTATGAGTGCTGATGGGTCATTTGTGTCTATAAATTAGGCTGCAAGTACTCACAATAGTTTGAATATGTGATGACTATCATCTATGTGGTGATAACCATATCACATGCTCATATTATTAGTCAGAATGAATAGTTACCTGGCAAGGTATTAGCTGCTGCAGGTGCGTGTATTAGATATGGGACTATCCCTGGAGGTCACTACATCTACAATTTTCATTTGTGGTAGATAAGGAGAGGAAAAAATTAAAATTAAAACTTTTATTTTTACAAAGTTAAAATACAATATTATGGTAGAAATTATGAACATCAGCTTAATTATTATAATTTTGGTAACTTAGATTTGGACATGTGTTTTTTAAATTTCATATTACAACAGAATAATAGCATACTATTTAATTTGAAGAATGATTAAAGAAATAAGGAGATGCCAGGCATGGAAAAGAGGAGGCTTGGGAAGGGGACACGATAACTGTCTTCAATAGCTAGGGAGGGCTGTTACATATACGAGGGATTAGCAATGTTCTGTATAGCCTTGGAGAACAGAAACATTAACAGCTGTTTGAAATTGTAAGGCATCAGATTTCAGTTAAACACCATCAAGGAGTTTCTCCTGGAGCTAACCAAAGTTGGAATGGTCTGTCCCAGGAGTTAGTGAGTTCCTTCATGTGTGGGGTGGTAAGCTCTGATCTAACCTCTTCTATGATGATAAGAAATGAGTGAGGCAGCTGAGGAAAAGCTGGTCCACAATGTTGGGGGTGAGGATTGAGTTCTGTGATTTCTGAGAACTTGTCGTAAGCACACTGTGCCCAAGTATCTTTTCATAGCCTCTAAAAATTAGAGCAGATGAAACCCATCCTTCAAGTCTCTATGGCTAAGATTCCCACCCATCTGCTCCTCATCATCCTACCTGCTCTTCATAGATTAGTAGATTTGTGAAGGATTTTTTTAAATTGTCATTCTTAAATAAATATTTTGCCTTTTTCTTAACAGTCTTCATATTAGATATTCACGCTTCTGATCCATTATATTATCACCAATTAATCATTCTCAAGTTAAAAAACAATAGAGAATATAAGCATTCAAGCTTAAAATATATACACTTTACTTTGCTCTTCAGTTTATGCCAGCAGGTATTTATAACTAAATACTGATTTAACTAAACTGGAAGGAGAAATATATAGGAAGGTGGGTACATAGTTAGGCGCAGCAGGAATTTAGAAAACTGGGCCTGCATTTGTGGCTGGGAGATAAAATGTTAAGAAATAACAGCAAAAGAGAAGCACTTTCCTAGGGAAACTGAAAATCAAAAGGAGATAAAAAGACAGATGTACATATGCATGCCTGACATAATTACAGATAAAGTAGACCTTTATTAGTCAGCTTTGGAAATATTTTAAGGCCTTTGACATTTCTATCTCCTTTACTACCACTTTTGGTTCTACACTATAAACCTTCTAAATAAAATGTTTTGCTTTTTCCATTTGTGACCATTCTTTTAACATTGTTTTTGGTTCCCCTGTATGAAGACTGCATTTCTGTGATGCCTACGTTCTGTTTTAGGCTTTCTGATCTACCACCTCTCCTCACTTTCTACAGTCTATATCCACTTTAATGCCAGGAGGCACCAAGCCCGTTGCTGGTACTTTTATGCATTACGTCTGGTGCCTCCTTAAACCTGCATGGTAGATGGTATTAATCCTCTGTCATAGATAAAGAAAATGAGACTCAGTTATGTAATTGGACAAATCACACAGCTATTTCTCAACAGAGGCGATATTCTAACAATCAATTTGGCTATTATTGGGTGTATATTAGACTTAGATTTTAATTTACTATTTTTAAGGAGGCAATGAATAAAGATAATGCACTCAACAAGAAGTAAGTCTATCCAATGCTTCTGTCTGGCTGTGGTCCTCTTCATCTTTTTCTTACTGTCCAGATGCCCTCCCCTGTCTTACCTCTGCGTAGATTATTCTAAGCTCTTACCCCTATACAGAGCTCTAAACCTTCCTGTTTCTACTGCCTGCTCGATATCTCCACTTGGATATGTCACAGCATCTCTGACTCAAGCTATTCAACGTTTTACTTATCGCTTTTCATAATTTAATGTGCTTTTCCTATCTTAATTGTTATAAACTTCTGTACATCACACATTAACTCTTCATTGGTAAAAAGCCAAGAAATCATAATATCTAGTTCTTATTAAAGGCCAACTGTATCAGGAAGTGTGCTAGGCACTTCTTATACAATATCTCACCTGACCTTAACAATATGGACACTACCATCCTTATTTTACAAACAAGGAAACAGAAGCTCGGAGAAATTAAATAACTTGCAAATGGCCACACTTGTGCAGGTGGCTGATCAGCAATGCCTAGGCTCCTATTAAATTCACATAGTCTAAATATCAACATTTTATATATGGCGATAAATGAAAACTCCTAAGAAGTATGCTGGCAACATAGATGAATTTCTTAAGTATTTTAGGCCATTGACAGTGATTTTGCTTGATACTCATAATAATTCTAAATAACCAGGAATATTTGTGAATATATCAAATATGGAAATGGGATCAAGTATATTAACAATAGGTGCCACTCTTCTAACTTAACATTGTGGTTTCATTATATTTATAATAACTCAAATAGAGTAACCATTGCAGTAACTTTTTGGAATTGATCATGAGAAGTAAAACTTTGCAAGGAGTAAAATAGAGGAATCTGAGAATTTAAATAGTGCAGGTTTGAGTCAACCATGTGAGTATAGGTGAATTACTTAATCTTTTTAAGCTTCAATCATCCCATCTAAAAAGGGAATTGAATATTAATGTTAACCTCATAGTTGTGAAGGTTAAATGAAATGCATATAAATGCATATAAAATAGCATCAGGTACATAGTAAGTGCCCAATAAATGTTAATTATATTTTGTATGCTATAGTAGTAGTAGGAGAGAACTAGGGCAGTTAAAGGCAAAATAGAAGCATCATAAATTTAAAGTTAGAAAACGTTAAATATGAGAAGAGCATGAACTTTCTCTTTTTCATAATTTGAACTTGACTTTTGTGTGTCCTATGAATATAAACAGGTGATACAATAATGGTTTATAGAATTATTGTACACATGGACTGTCATGAGCACTTTAAGTAGACTATTTGAGGAAGAATTTGGCTCTCTCTGAAGGGCAGTTTTCTCAAATCCTTTTTTTCTTCATATTCTGTTTTTATAGTTTTGGTATTAAAAAAAGAGCTTAGAGAGACAGTTTTGTTCCAAAGATTTATGTTTACCTGGCAAACTCAAATCCTCTGTCCTTTCATCCTTATTGTTTTTTAAAGTGCCTTCAAGAGAAAATGGTTTTTAATCAAATTCATGAGATAACTTTTTATGTTACATTTTATAGGCATTTAAACTTCAATATAGGACACAACTAAAATAATGTATGACTGAATGTATTTTTGGAAAAATTTCTGCGTGCTAGAGCAGAATCATCCACGTCTATACACAAACACTGACAGAATTTGTCACATAGAAGATAATCTGTAAATTGTTGTGATTATTAAGTGCTTTCCCTATATTACAGTTTTTCACATTTATTAAGGAATCAGGTAAAGGCTATGCATGACATCATAAACTTTTAAATTCACAGAGCTATGCCAGTGGTGTCCCCTTGCTAATTAACATTGATGTGCCACAAAACTGTACATGCTTAAAAAAGATATTACTAATGGCAAGGGCGATTTCTGCTCTTCTACAGTTGAGTGCTTGCTTTTTTGCAACAACCTCAAACTCCCTACAGTCCGTGGGTTAGAATTTCTAAAAAGTTATTTCTCCTATCAACCAATGTGGAAACTTTTTCAAGGATGCTGTGAATTCTTCATTTTTGCAAAAGATAAGAACAAATTTAACAATGAAGGCTATTTTTTTAGACTGAGAGATAGGTAGAAATTTTGTATACAAGCTCCACCACATGTCATTATCTTATTCAGCTGACAGGTGGTGCTCCAGAACAATATGGGCAGTGGGGATGTGTGATTAGATTTCCATCAGTTTCTGGGACAAACCATGAGCTATACCTTTAAGATAAAAACCTTTTAATGTAGTAGTTGAATTACCAAAATTTTTATGTGCAAGAATCGTAACCCAATAAAATAATTTTTACATGCAAATAACCTTATACATTTTAAATGTGTTTTAGATGCAGGCATTGAACTAGACTGGGATGAAGTTTTCATGTAGTTTCAACTCAACTTTTTACTTTACTGCAAAGCAATAAATTGGAATATTAAACTATAATTAAAATCAATACAACTGATTTTCCTCCATCCGTTATATTATTTAGCATTATTATGACATTCTGTTTAACCAATGATTGATCATAAATAGAAGACAGAAGTGTTAACAACATATTTTAAGACAAATATGTTTAAATTACATTTTTCCAATTAAGGTATCCTGATATATGTTTCTTTTGTTTTTGGTTGATAAATAATAATTGTCCATATTTATGGGATACAGAGTGATTTTTCAGTACCTGCATATGTTGTATAATAATTAAATTAGAATAATTAACCTATCCATCAACTCAAACATTTATCATTTTCTTGAATTGCGAATACTCAAAATTTTCTCTTAACTTTTTGAAAATATACAATAAATTACTAAACATATTTACTCTGCATTGCTACAGAACACTAGAACTTTATTCCTATCTAGCTATAATTTTGTATTCTTTAACCAACCTCTCTCTATATTCCCCTGTGCCTTATTCTTCCCAGCCTCCAATAAGCAAAATTCTACTCTCCACTATTATGAGCTCATTTTTTTAGCTCCTTGTATTTACCTTTCTGTGCCTAAGTTATTTCTCTTAACGTAATGTCCGACAGATTCACCCAGGTTGCCCCAAATGAAACAATTTCATTATTTTCTTAATGGCTGAATAGTCATCTACATTAGGTATTTCCCCTAATGCTATCCCTCCTCTAGCCCCCCGCCCCCTGATATGCCCCGGTGTGTGATGTTCCCCTCCCTGTGTTCATGACTAACAGCCATTTTATTTATCCTTTATCATTTTGTGCAGTAGCTTTAATATTACCCAGACCACTGTAGCCATCAATACATTCTTGAAAAAGAATATGATGATTTGTAATTTTTCCAGGAAGATAATTGGGAAATTGTATATATTGCTTGATTAAATTTTAGTGTATTTATATTACATAAAACCTGTAACTCACAGTTGAATCATGTCTCTCACTTTTCTAATGGTATTAAGATTTTTTTTTAAGCATTCAAATTAAATAGAATTTGTTGTACTTTTAAGAAACAATTCAGGGATGACTGAGATCTATACTACATTCTATTTCTGAGAAGGCTAGTAAGCCTCTCTGGATTTATTTGTGCTTTGAGAAAAAGAGTGTAGAAACGCAGTTTAGGTTTTGTAAGTTTTTCATTTTTCCCAATCAGAAGTCTTGATTAGAACACCAGTGCCTGTGATTCTGGGTACACACAGGATGGCATTAGTAATAGTCCCATATAACATTTTTTCAGGGGAGATGATATAACAGCTGTCCTTTTTGCCTGTGATCCCTATTTGGAGTAGTCTCAGGACTGTGAAAAAAATCTTCTCTAGGATTATTGCCTGACATGCAACTATTCAGGTCCCCAGACCTGACATTTACTCCCTGCCCTACTTTCTCCCTGGAATCACTGTTTGTCCAGAAGGAGTTAGATATTGGATGGAGATACTGTGTTAGCAGATATTATCTCAACACAGTACTTATTCCTCCCCTCCTGTTCCTGTATTTTAACTCTAAACAAGTGCATTTAACAACTTGGGCTGTCTGTTTTCTAAACTCTTTGGAAATTTATATTAAGTATAAGTAGATTGTCAAGATTGATCTTCGCAAATAAAGATCACGTTTTTTTTCTAATAGGGGCTTGTGGTACCATAAATGGTTAATTTTTACACAAATATTTTGATTCTTAGTGGTTTCATGCATCAGGGCAATTCTGTTAGTACCTTTTGCTATGCTATATAGTTTTTACAAGTATGCAAATGTTGAAGGATATTTAATAACCCTGACGTTATTAAATGTTCAGTTATCTCCCAAGGTTTTTAAATGGGTCTTGGGAAATTTTGAGATTAAATCATATAATTTGTAACTGAGACATAATATTCATTCTTGAATATAATTTGCAGTGACGGCTTTATGAAGGAAGAACTAATTACTCTCATGATTGAGATCAGAGACAATTATTAGAATTATGTTTTCTAAGGTTATTTTTCTATGTACAAACTATGTCCCTTGAAAACTGCAAGCTGACATGTGCTTATTGTGCTTATCTAGAAAATCAGTTCCTTATCAATTAGCTTATAGTGTTTTAGACTGATTTATGGTCAAATTAAATAGATCTATTGACATTTTCATCAGAAACTATAAATTAAATATGTATCTTGTAGCTGAGAACAATGAAAACTAGGTGGCCTTAACGAGTGATATTAATAACACTTTGGAGTTTTCTAAGTTTTTCTATATTAGAATAATGTATTTTTACAGGTTGAAAATCAGCACAGCTCTACTCTGAAGGATTGTTTTGTGTTTTATTTCATACAGTGTACAGCATTTAATTCTTATAATAACAAGGTTGCTCACTTTGCCAGCAGGAGGCCCCTCAAAGCAAGATGATGCCTCTCATTTGGCAGATTTCTGTATAAATAAATAACACTCCACACATTCCTTTCAGATACCCAAGTAAGTGAGATAATGCTATATAACTTTTTTCATTAAAAAATAGCTGTATTATGTCAGTGACCTGTAATCAATAGCACTGCAAGGAGAAGCGACAGCCTCATTCACCTTGCATCCATGCAGAAATAACTGAACTCTATTTCCATGGCTGGAAGGAGAAGAAGAAAGAAGAGAATGAAAGAAAACAGCAACCTTGGAATGCAGTCACTCTCATGCTAACAAGGGGGAGTTTCAACTGACTATTTTTACTACATTGAACTTACCACTCAACACATTGCAAATAACCCTTGTACTCTAAGTATTGGGATAATCATTGATAATAATGGTGTGGTGGGAATATAGTAAACAGTCTTTTGCCATGTCCCTTAATTCTATATAATTTTCTATTAATGTTTCATCAGTTGCCCAAATATTGTACTGAAAAGGTTTTACTGATTGAATATAAAGAGGCAGTCATTACAAATACTCCCTTAATTCTATATAATTTTCTATTAATGTTTCATCAGTTGCCCAAATATTGTACTGAAAAGGTTTTACTGATTGAATATAAAGATGCAGTCATTACAAATACCATTTCTGGGCAAGAATGCAATGTATGTTTAAACTTCTGTAATTCAGGATAAGACAATATCATCTACTTCACATTGCTGTCTACTCTTTCTGACACAGGCCATGAATTGTAAACATGGAAATGTTGGATAAAGAAAGGAAGAATAAGAAATATGCTGTTGAGAAAACCAAAGTTAAGGCCTTTAAATTCTTTCTCAATGAAAATTTCAAAATGTTTGTTAATTTCGAATTTCATCTGTAATTCACAAACTCTTATTTTATTCTAAGACTTTGAACAGATGTTGTGGAGAGAATATAGAAAACTTTTGCAGTGATTGTGGGCCTGAAATTAAAGCCTTTACTAAGAGTTATCTCACTTTGAAATTTGTGGAAGTCGTGCAAACATAGTTCAATGGAATTCAGTTCATTCTGCGTAGACATTCAACACATTCTGCCTAGACATTCATTTGTTCAATACCTCACAGGCCTTGCATAGCAGTGAAATCAGACAGCCTGATGTACAAAGACAAAGACCAAGAATATTTGGCCCTGGCTCCTTAATTCAATGATTTGAATCTATATGGGACGTCAAGAGTATACAGTTTAATACATTTGCTATTCACAAAACAACATCAGCAACAACTCTTTAAATATCCACAACATCTGGGTGATTTTAAACATAAACACATATAAATTCAACACACTCTAATGAGGTTGCAGATTATTTTGTCACTGTGTTAAATACATTTTAATGTTAGCTCTGTTTCTAATATATATGAGACATGGGACTGTTTGCTGGAAGAGCTCTTACATGATCATCTTTTCCAGTTATTTTACAGAAAATAAGTGTAAGATTTAGAGATGTTATTTGCCTAAGAATAGGTTGCCAGTCAGTGGCAGAGACTGGAACTCATGTTGTCTGACATTTTTCTACTGCCCAAAGAATTACTCCATACAAATGGAGGAGAAATAATAGATCACTTTAGAGTTCTTATACTGGATTTATTTTGTACATTTAATAGGTAACTTTTATGTTATTATTAAAATAATGTATTTCAGAAATATTGAGAAATACATATAGCAAAAATGAAGAAAATATTATTTGTAATCTTATCACTTAGAAATAATCACTACTAACACTTTGTACTAATAACATTTTGCAGATGTTTGTAAATACTTTCTGGATGTGCACATGAGTGTATGTGTCTGTGTGTGTGTCTATAGTACTTCTTACAAAATGATATGCTTTCTATTATGTTTAATAACCAGGTTTTGTACTTATTTTATACCCCAAATTTTAATTTCTGAAATTCTTATTTGGACCAACACATTTAGTGATACAATTTTTAGAATTAGTATATGAAATCAGTTTATTTATTCACTTCCTTTAATGTTGTCCTTTATGCTTTTATTGTTTTATTTTTCATTTTTAATTACTCTTTTATGTTTAAGAAGGTGGAGATAACTCTTTTGAGTTACATCTTTACAGGTAATTATGATTTCCTCAGAATAAATATTTGCAAGGTCAAAAATTAAGAATTTAAGCTTTTGGTATTTAATGGTTCATTACCCTGAAGAAAGTTTGCGCAAATTTACTTTGCTGCTACCCATCTAAAAATTGATTTCAAAATTTTTTTTGATTTTTTTAAAATTTAAGTTTTCTTAGGTGAATACAAATATCAATGAATAATTTGAATATCAATATACTAGTGAATCTTTTCTTTATTTTTTATCTTCATATAGAGATATGTGAAATATAAATGTTATTTCCTGGATATAGTAGTCTTAAGAATTATATATACTGAGGGTTATCTTTAATTTAATTGATTTTAAAATATCTGTTTTATAGTATTGTTATATATGATAGCATGAATTCTGAGATTCTATTAAAACATATTTATATTTCCTAAGTTTATTATATCTTTTTTAAATTTAACACTGAAAAGGAAATAAAAAGATTTTCTTTCCTTTTTCCTCAAATTTGTAAACTTGAATGTTCAATTAATCTGTGGACTACAAACCAGTTATGTGAGGATTAAGTATTTTTAAAAATCCAACCTGCTCTCATGTACGAATTGCTAAATATGATAATTTATTTAACTGAATAGCGACGAACTGATATTGAAAATGTTTTTCATAAATTAATACTTTCACCATTACAAGTAATCTCTGTGTTCAGTGTAGAGTCAAAGCACTGAGCCATATGCACACATAACCAAAAGTGTTTCAGCTTTCCTTTCCTTCATACTCAGATTTTGACTTTTATGAAGTTGCAGTCATTTCTATTTTATCATTTTATATTTCCTATTATATAAATCAGTGAATGTTTACTACTGTTTGGAAATTAAATATATGCTCCTTTTAAAAATATTTTCACATTTTTCCCTCATACAAGACGCTGTTAATCTTTCAAAATTAATGAAATGTTTGCAATAATATGTATTTGTGACCGACTCCATGTTGTTGCTTTCTCCCTGTTCTGTTGTTTTTCCTTTTGCATCAGTTTACTTCTCAGTGTAGCAATGAATTGATTGATTGATTGATTGAGATGGAGTCTTGCTCTGTCACCAGGCTGGAGTACAGTGGTGCGATCTCTGCTCACTGCAACCTCTGCCTCCCGGGTTCAGAAGATTCTCTTGCCTCAGCCTCCAGAGTAGCTGAGACTACAGGTGCATGCCACCATGCCCAGTTAATTTTTGTATTTTTAGTAGAGACGGGGTTTTACCATGTTGGCCAGGATGGTCTTGATCTCTTGACCTCGTGATCTGCCCGCCTCAGCCTCCCAAAGTGCTGGGATTACAGGCATGAGCCACCGTGCCCAGCCTAGCAATGAATTTATTTTAACACACATTACTAGAGTTGATGTATGTATATAATATTTCATGGGTATACATGACAGCTAATGTATTTGAATAATGCTGAAAAATTATGTAAATACAGGATAATATTTAAACAATAAAGTGCAACTTTTATAGACATTTATATCATTACTTTTAAGTACCTTGTTAACTTTATTTGTAACAAATGTAATCATTGACACTCTACTTTTAAGTATGTGAAAAATACTTATACCATGTGAAAAAATTGGGCATTTTGTTTAAGGAAATATGTTGTCAATGGTTGTTTGGGAAGTTTTATCACAGTGCAGCAAAGCTTTTTTTTTTTTACACAATTTCAGTACAATGCATTGACACAGTTACTGTTGATAGTGAGCAAACAAGATTTTAAATAAAGTGAGAAAAAAGTGAATTGGAACAAAATGCTATCATGTCTTCTCCTGTCTATAGAAGTGATTTTTGTTTTGTTTTGTTATGAAATTTAGATGACTTGGAGCTATTTAAGACCACTTCTTATTAAGAATGGGTAAAAAATAAAGTAGCATGTGGAAAGTGATCTCTATTTTGGAGTATAGTAACTAAAACACACACTTTAGAGTCGACAAACCTGAGTTCAAGTTTCAGATTTGGGACTTGCTAGCTGTATGGTCTTTGAAAACTTAAATTGTTCTTTCTATTTATTTATTTATTTATTTATTTATTTATTTATTTATTTTTTGAGACGGAGTCTCGCCGTGTCGCCCAGGCTGGAATGCAGTGGCGGGATCTTGGCGCACTGCAAGCTCCGCCTCCTGGGTTCACGCCATTCTCCTGCCTCAGCCTCCCGGAGTAGCTGGGACTACAGGCGCCGGCCACTACGCCCGGCTAATTTTTTATATTTTTAATAGAGACGGGGTTCACCATGTTAGCCAAGATGGTCTCGATCTCCTGACCTCTTGATCCACCCGCCTCGGCCTCCCAAAGTGCTGGGATTATAGGCGTGAGCCACCACGCCAGGCCTTGAAAACTTAATGAACTTCTTTGTGTTTTACTCTCATATTTAAAATGGGGAAGATACTTTTACTTCTCAGGGCTGTTCTGATGGCTAAATTGAAAAATATGTATAAGGTATTTAGCATGACATTTCACCCGCTGTAAATACTTGTGAAATGTTACTGTATTTTTCTATAAAGGCGGTATCTTTTTAATGCTATTTTTTATTATCACAGTATTTTAGGAGATTTGTCTTTAGTATTCCATTTTAGAGTGCTGAATATATAAAACAAATCAATTTATTTCATTTCATTCAGCACATACTTATTGCATGGCTACTTCCATACCAGTAAAGGCATCAGGAGTTTATTAAACAATCTAGTGAGGAAGACAGATGCAAAAATAGATACTTTCCAAATTTTATGGTAAATGGTAAGCAAAAGTTACTCTGGAATAACTTAGTATAAAGTCTGGAAAACTCTTCTGGGAAAGGCAGTTTCTGAAATGAGTCATGAAGATAATAAGAATTAGATGAAGAGTGGAAGAGTGGTGCAGAGGATGTTCCTGATAGGGGAAACTGCAACAATAGTTTTGAAAGAAATAATCTCAGGATGTAATTTGGACAATTTATTTAGAGTGATTAAAGCATAAAGATGTCAGAGAGGTGCAAAGGAAGAGAGCGAAATGTAGAAACAGGCCACGGGAACTTTCATGTTCTGCTAGGGGCTTTTCTTTTTCCTCTTTCATTTTTTTCTTAAAATAATTGATGGTATTTTATATGCTGATTTGATTTATGGAATTATCTGATAAGGAAAATTTATGTGTGTTATAATCAAGGTGCATGATACCCTATCAAACTAGTATTTGACAACCCTAATAGTCAGTGATATATGCAGAATGAAATAGGAAAATATCAAGTAAAATACTTTTTAAAACTGAGAATTTTGCAGAGATTGAATTCTCACTTTAGGCCATACTTCTCAGAAAGGTATTGGGCTTTGTTGTGAGAAGGCAAGAAATGAGGAGAGCCTAGAAATGGAAACAAACAAACAAACAAAAACCATGCAAACAGTTTTAAATACTATTTATTGGGTTCTGCCATGTATCAGGTTCTGTGCTAGGTATTTTTGCATAAATTACACATTCCCGACAACACAGACCTGTTTAAAATACCTGTATCATATTTTTTTTGTGTGTATATATATGTGTGTGTGTATATATATATGTGTGTGTATATATATATATACTCAATATGTATATTTTTTTCCCAATATAAAGAGAGGTTAAGTACTTATATAAAGAGTTCTAAAGGTATGAAGTCAGTATTTAAGTCAACTTTCCCCTGACTCCAAAGGTGTAGTGTAGAAACTATTAGAGGGTATTTCAATGATTACTTCCTTTACCTCTTCCTTACTGGCAGAATAAACTTTAGTTCAATTGTCCCCCATCCCTGGGGAGAGAATCATTATTGCTCTAAGCCTATTATCATCATTTCATTTCTCATCCCAGTTCAGTAGTGAAAATGGGATAGAATTCTGATCAATGAAAGGGGAAATCTGGCAGACTTCCAGAGAAACTCTCTAATGAAAAGAGAAACACAGGGGAAGCACTACCCATTTTAGCTAAAGATCATTATGTCTGCATATGACACCTGGAACTGGCAGCCCATCCTTTGGTACTGGATGGTGACATGAATGCCATCCCCAAAAAGGCAAAATGGATTATGCATGACATTGTTGAGCTTCTGAATCAACCCTGCAATATCTCTTATCTCTAGACTTTTTACATGCAACACATTAAATCTCTAATTTTTAAGCCACATTTATAGCCAAATTATTTTACTTAATACAAGCCCTAAATGTTCAATTACAATACCTTGGCTTACTTGTTCAGTTACCTAAGTAGCAGATTCATTCAAATATATTCCTCTTCCTTTAAGTTGACTCCCCCTTCTTGGTCATTAGAAAGAAATAGATACGTTTGAAAAAAAAAATGAGTATCTATTCATTTCACAGAATCTTGGTCTGAAAGAGATGTGAAAATAAAGAGTGAAGACTGGTAGGTTACCTAGGATTATAAGGAACACAGTTATAAATTACCAAGCTGTTGTACAATAATATAATTTCATTGTGCTTTAAAATTGTCCTAAATTTTGTAATAGTTTCAAGAGAAATAATAAACTAAGTGACTCTTTCTTTGGATGTGCCCATTTTTAAGTGTTGATTATCCACTGAACACTGCACTTAAATTTTAGGTAAAGCTATTTGATTCTCATAAAAACTGTGTGGTTAGGATGGAAGGTGTTTTGTGCCCACAAAATGTTTCCTTTGGAAGCCTAATAGGGAATGCTCATCAGCTTTCAATGAAAAGATACACTGTTTGCAGAAGGTCTAAAGTGAGGTAAGACAAGACAAAAAAGTTAAAGTGGCATCTTTAATTCTTCTATACATCTATATTATGTCCATCTTTTCAGTATATTTGCAGGTAAAATAATTTAGAGAAAGAATATTAACTTTTTCCTTCCTTGTCTAAAATATCCGTTTTTTTGAGTACATGCCATGTATAAGAAATTGGCCTAGTCATTTACATATATCATTGCATTCCATTTTTGGGGTCATATATTCTTATTAGTATTTTGTTATTATAATTTTACTGGCTATAAATCAAATAGTCATGAAAATAATGTCATTGGACATTCCTGGGGATCCCACATGTACTTGGAAAATAATTTTTCTTTAATTTTCTATTTATTAACGGGCACTTGAACTACAAAATGGCTATTACTTTGTTTCATAGATTATTTTTCCAGATAGACATTTTATTGGTGGAATATGAATGAAATATTATGTCATGTTAACAGATGTCCCACTTATATGTTGAAAATTGATAGGATGTTAGGCTTTTCAATCAGATAAGTATAATGTACAAATTTTGAAGTGCCCTGTTATTCTATCTACTCACAATTATGTGGTCTCCTATTAGTTAAGGATTTTCATAGCGTGATAATTCATTTTGATCCTACCATGACATGATGTTTTATTTAAAGTTTAATTGTTTTTCCTATAACTTTTTAAATGCCCAGTAAAATCATATCATTGGATTATGGAAAACCCTTTAGCCAAATCCTATTTAAAACAGAATAGTGGGATGTGAGGTGACAAGGTCAGTAAGGTCTTAGTCTCCAAGTGTTTTAAAATGCTTTACCTACCTGTAGACATTTTCCCCTTTCTTCTGCACCTTGTCAAACCAGTTTATTACTTCTATAGTTTATATAAACATGTAGCCTTCTGTACACTTGTTTTATTTATATTGTGCAATAGTATTGGAAATCACTCAAGTTGTTGTATGAATACATTGGATGGGAGTAGTTATATATATATATATCTACTGTGTGGTTAGGATGGAAGGTGTTTTTAGGCTTTTATATATATATTTATATTTATATTTATATATATATACACACACATCTTACCTTTCTGTGTCATGTCTAGTAGTTAAACGTTCTGTATGTTAACTATTTATGTTAGTGTATACATTTGACTGCAAGGTGAACTGAAATAGCTGTGGTATATCTTTTCAGGTTTAAAATGTTTCTAATTGATAAATACATGCTACGTGCTGACATTTTACAACAAAATTTTGGGATATTTCATGGTTAACTGTTAAGCATTGAAAGTAGTCTGAAGACTACAAATTTAATAAAATATTTCATAAGGATTAGATAAGCACTAATGAAAATGAAACTCATATCATAACTTAATACATAGAAACTAACTGACTGTAAGTTCAACAGCTTTTTATACATCTAATAATTTAATCAGTGAACAGTATCAATGGTAACAATGGTGGCTTTTCCTACAATTTCTGAAGCAGGGGCTCTGTGATAGATGCTTCATAAACAAGATTTCATTTGAATCTGAACAGGAGGCAGAATTGAAATTTGTGTGACTCCAAAGCCTAGGTATAGTTATTCCCAGTTTCATATTCTATATTAGGAATATGGAACATAAACTTATTTAAATTAAATTATTTACAGGTAATTCTTAATAGTAACAATGCCTGATGTAGGATCACAGAACAACATGTAATAATTTTTATACAAAATTAAATAAATATGTTAAGATTGTTAACCTATCGTGACTACAGGCTGAGGAGGATATTTGAAGTTTGCCCAATAATAACACCAACAGAATTTGACCGCCTTACTATTAATTAAGACCTTAGTATCACTTATGTACGAAAGCAATCTTATGAAAAACACATACCAAATGGACACAAAAGTCATAATAGGAAAATGATTGTACAACATATCATTTAAAAACTTCCGAATCTGATTTACTCTCATATATTTTCACTCTGAGATTTTTAAAAAGTTTACAATTATTTGCTTTGGCCTTATCCATGAATAGTAGGGTTTTTAATTACTTACACATCAACAATTCCAAATGGATTGGCAAACAAAATGGAAGCAAAGTTTTATTTAGGCTATTCTCAGCTTCTACTTTTAGGGGAATATTCTGGAAAGAGAAACTTTAAGAAGAAGGAACTAAAATTTCAGCATGTACGGAAAGGTGTAAGAAGAAATGGTATAAGTCTTAAGGACATTAGAAAATAAATAATTACCACATTAATTCAAAGCCTTACAGTTTTTCAGAGTTTCTTGGCAGACATGAAAGTATAGAAGTAATCAATTATTGAAATTGGCAGATGACAATGACAAAGAAATTTGGAGATGCAATAAAAGCAATAGTGGAAAAATGTCAAAAATATACTCATTTTTAAAACTTAAGAGAAATGCTAGAAGGAAGATTACATAACTGCTATTGTGATTATTAAGATTCTTTTAGAAAGACTACTAAAGAAAATGTTCCAGAATGCTGAAATTAGGATAATTACCCACTACTGCTATTTATATTCTGAAGATATATATTTAGATGCCCCTGGATTCTGTACACCATTTGAAAAATTAAATTTAAGGTAGGCTTGTGTTCTCTAATTGTATTTCAACTGTTGATTCTTATATAAGTTTTTCATAAGTATATAGAGAAACTTATGCCTTTAAATGTGAGTTTAGCTTCTTTTTTAG
Organism: Pan paniscus; assembly: GCF_029289425.2. Classification (NCBI taxonomy): domain Eukaryota; kingdom Metazoa; phylum Chordata; class Mammalia; order Primates; family Hominidae; genus Pan; species Pan paniscus. Next base: position 115,131,268 of record NC_073262.2, on the reverse strand, counting down.
ACGTGTCTGAAAAATCAGAAGTTTAAAAATTATCTCAAGATAATTGATTCATAAAATGTGACCTCTAAATTATAACGCAATTCATAAACCCGTAAGTAATTTATATTTATTAGTTTGTTTTTGTGTATGGCCTGGTCAGTTTGATCAGTTTAAAATTGATCCAACTTTATTTCTATATAATAATATGAAGGCATACCTAAGAGATATTGCAGATTCAGTTTCAGACCACCACAATAAGCTGAATGTCACAATAAAGCAAGTCAACAATTTTTCCCCATACATATAAAAGTTATGTTTCTAATATACTGTTATCTGTAAAGTGTACAATTATATCCAAAAATACAATATGAATACCTTAATTTAAAAACAGTTATTGCTAAAAAATGCTAACAATCATCTGAGCCTTCAACGGGTTGTAATCATTTTGCTGGGGGAGGGTCTTGCTTGGCTGTTGATGGTTGCTGACCAATCAGGGTGGTGGTTGCTGAAGGGTTGTGGTGGCTGTGGCAATTTCTTAATATAAGACAATGAAATTTGCCTCATTTGTTGACTCTTCCTTTCAGGAAAAATGTCTCTCCAGCATGTGATGCTGTTTTGTAGCATTTTACGCACAATATAACTCTTTTCAAAGTTGGAATCAATTATTTCAAACCCTGCTGCTGCTTTTTCAACTGAGTTTATATAGTATTGTAAATCTTTCGTTGTCATTTCAACCATGTTTATAGTATATTCACCAGCAATGTTCTCCATGTCAAAAAACAACTTTCTTTGTTCATCCATAAGAAGCAATTCCTTATCTGTTCATTTGATCATGAGATTGCAGCAATTCAGTCACATATTTAGGCTCTATATCTAGTTCTCTTTCTACCTCATCTGCAGCTGTTTCCTCCACTGTAGTTTTGAATTCCTCCAAGTCATCCATGGGTGTTGAAATCAACTTCTTCTGAACTCCTATAAATGTTGATATTTTAACCTTCACCAATGAATCATTAATATTTTTAATGGTATCTAGAATGGTGAATTCTTTCTAGAAAGTTTTAATTTTACTTTGCTCAGTTCCATCAGAGGACTCCTGTCTCTGGCAGGTACAGCCTTATGAAGTATATTTCATAAATAATAAGAATTGAAAGTTAAAGTTACTTCTTGATTCAAAGTGATGAGCTGCAGAATAGATGTTGTATTACCAGGCATGAAAACAGCATTATTCTCCTTGTAGATCTCCACGAGAACTCTTTGGTTAGTAGGTTCATTGTCAATGAGCAGTAATATTTTGAAAGGAATCTTTTTTTTTTTTTTTCTGAGCAATAGGTCTCAATAGTAGGTTTAAAATATTCATGCTGTCATAACAATGCTGTCAACAGATGTGTTGTCAACTAGGCTAGTTGTTCCATATAGAGCACAGGCAGAGTAGATTTAGGATAATTATTAAGGGCTCTAGGATTTTGGAATGGTAAATGAGCATTGGCTTCAACTTCAAGTCCTGTCTGCATTAGTCCCTGAAAAACAGTCAGCCTGTCCTTTGAAACTTTGAAGCCAGGCATTGACTTCTTTCTATGAAAGTGCTAGATGGCATTTTCTTTTAATAGAAGGCTGTCTTATCTCCATGGAAAATCTGTTGTTTAGTGTATCTACCTTCATTAATAATATTAACTAGATCTTCCAGATAACTTGCTGCAGATTCTACATCAGCACTTGTTAGTTCACCTTGCTTTTTGTTATGGAGACAGCTTCTATCCTTAAACCTCATGAACCAGCTTCTATCCTTAAACCTCATGAACCAATCTCGGCTAGCTTCCAACTTTTCTTTTACAGCTGCCTCACCTCTCTCAGCCTTTGTGGAATTGAGGAGGCTTGGGGCCTTTCTCTGGGTTAGGCTTTAGCTTCAGGGAAATTTGTGGCTGGTTTGATCTTCTATCCAGACTATTAAAACTTTTCTCCATATGAACAATAAGGCTGTTTGACTTTTTTTTGTTGTTGTTATCATTTGTGTGTTCATTGGAGCAGCACTTTTAATTTTCTTCAATAACTTTTCCTTTGCATTCACAATTTGGCTGTTTGACACACAAGGCCTAGCTTTTGCCTGTCTTGGCTCTCTTGATATGCCTTCCTTGCTAAACTTAATCATTTCTAGCTTTTGATTTCAAGTGAGAGACATGCAATTCTTTTTACTTGAACACTTAAAGACCATTGTAGGGTTATTAATTGGCCTAATTTATAATTATTTCATCTCAGGGAATTGGGAAACCCAAGGAGAGGGAGAGAGATGGGGAAATGGCCTAGTGAAGCAGTCAGAACACACACCTATTTATTAATTAAGTTTGGGTATGATTTGTGGCTCCTCAAAACAATTACAATAGTAACATCAAAGATCACTGATTACAGATCACCATAATAGATATAATAATAAAGTTTGAAATATTGTGAGAATTTCCAAAATTCACAAAATTCTATGTGTCCAGAGATGCAGAATTAATATATGTTGTTGGAAAAATGGTGCTGACAAACTTGTTCTATGCAGGGTTGCCACAAGCTCTAAATCTGTAAAAATCAGTATCTGCAAAGCGCAATAAAGTGAAGCACAATAAAATGAGATATGCCTAAATGTTTGATCTGGGATTTTATTTTACCCTATATACCTCCTACTAAGTAGTCTTGTACTGTGTCATAGATGGTGTCAGAAGATATGAGAGTACTGAGTCAGAAACAAAGGACTTTTATTACTCATGTTGCAGCAAGCAAGATAAGCATTGGCATGCTTGTATGAATTTTTCTTGCCTAATTGTATTATAGGCAACACTGACTTTGGGGTATCCCCTACTTTTATAGCAATCAAACAAGCCTGCTGTTTGTCCCTGTAGGAGACATTATATCATCCGTCAAGGTTTCTCACTGCAAACACAACTCAGAAATAGCTCAGATAAAGAGGCATCGCCTTTTTGGCATAGCCAGCAAGATGTGTAGATGCACAGGAGACCCTTTGGAAGACTGTCTTTCCCAATGATACTTTCCAATTTTATAACATTTTCCTGCTTACAAAGAGTTTTTACACATATGACCTCATTGTGTCCTCACTTAATGTTTAATACTCACTCTCTTCAAGAGTGAGAAACAGGCCGGGTGTGATGGCTCATGTCTGTAGTCCCAGCACTTTGGGAGGCCGATGGGGATGGATCACCTGAGGTCAGGAGTTTGAGACCAGCCTGGCCAACGCAGTGAAATGCTGTCTCTACTGAAAATACAAAAATTAGCCAGGCATGGTGGTGTGTGTCTCTAATCCCAGCTATTCGGGAGGCTGAGGCAGGAGAATCGCTTGAACCCAGGAGGCAGAGGTTGCAGTGAGCTTCGATTGTGCTACTGCACTCCAGCCTGGGCAACAGAGCAAGAGTCTGTCTCAAAAACAACCAACCAAACAAACAAACAAAAGAAACAAAAACAAAAGCAAGAGTAAGAAACAAACAGTTATATATTTGTTTAATGGAGTTATCTGGTAATGTTTCAAATGCCTTTCTAAGAATGCATTGTATTACTAGTATTTTAGTTACAATTACAAAAATCTACAACCATAACTTTACATACATATTTTTCAGTTTTTTTAATTAAAATATTACAATTACAGTATTACTTTCCTTGCACACATGTACCAACTTCATTGATACTATCCATATTTTATTCCCTATTCAAATAGCTTGGAGAGAAGGTGATTTGGTAACTCTAAATCATATGCAAACACAACTCAGAAATAGCTCAGATAATAATCAAATCATAATCAAACTTTATTGTACATAAAAAACTAATATATTTGTTAAAATTTTAAATCCCTGGGCTCAGCTGCAGAAACAGATTCCATTCTATACGTTATGGTTCAGACTATGTATCTTCAATTTTATTTGGGAGTTTGGTTCATTTACATTAAGTATACGTTGACATTGTTAATTATTTTCTATTTGTTCCATTGGTCCTTTATTCCTTTGTTCATGCTTTTCTTCCTTCTTTGAGATTAACGAAAAATTTTTTTTCTATTTCTCTATAGGCTTTTTCAGGATCTCTTTTTGTATTATTTTTTAATGGTTACTCTAGAGATTAAGACATATATATTTAAGTAATTCCAGTGTGATTATCTATAAACTTCCTTTAAGGAATACTAATTTAGGGGGCTGAAATCTTGCTATACTAGTTATTCCTTTGAGTTAAGGACTTAATGTAGAAGAAAATAAATACAATTTAATAAATAAATAATTAAAAATGCAGCTATGGTTTTGAGGAGTAGAGATGATATCTAAAAATAAGATTTAATAGCAATCTATGGCTTATGTATACCACCTTCTAATATCTGAGGACTCTGCATTATACTAAAGTTTAATACAACTAGAATTCAGGAAATTTGCAGTAGTAGTCTCTAATCAGTATGTAAGAGCATAAAATTAGTCAATACTCGTCTCTCTATGGTCTCAGGCCAACTATGGCCCATATACATCCATTTAAGCTAATTTTGGAACGGATGTTAAATAGATGGACATTTTCAAGGTGTCTACAAACATATAGATACTTAACAAATAGTTTTGTTTTCTACTAGGAGTGAATTTTCCTCCTAGTATTTCACCTTACTCTTACACTTGTTTAATGCATCAGCATTTTTTTTTCTCTTTTTGTTTGAGATCCCTTAAGACATAACTCTGGCTGTAACTGGCAAAAGACAGGACCTTCAAAAATTCAAAAACACCCGTGGTAAATACCACAAAGTAAGCTACTTTTGACTGTTCCTCTAAAGGTCATGTAATGCTTTGTGTTTTCTACAACATGACACAGCATGACAGAACAAAGTAGTTATCTTTTGTACTTGTCAGCATTGTTACATCAACTTCAAGATGATATGCTCCTGAGTATGCTGTTGGTTTTTTCCTTTGGGAGCTTGCACTGATTTCTTTAAAGTATTATATGCATCAAGTAAACGATTCCTTTATTATTCCTGACACCTGAATTTGGTAACAAAAAGTATCTAGATATCACTTCAAAACTGCATTGAGATGCTATTTGCAGTTGAAGTGATATAAATGCAGTCCATTTGGATTTTCTGTCTTTATGTTACCATTTTTACTTAACACCTGTGTTTGCTAGTAGGAAAAGAGGCTATATTATTACTGGATGTTGTGGAGGACAACATTTAGACTGGCAGGGAAATATATTTTAAGTTTTAACTGAGAGATTTTAATTAAAAACCTTAACATCATATTTTGATTTGGTAACTCTAAAATGATATAACTTGTAGTAGTTAAGAGTAATACTAGCTGATAGAACAAAACAACAACAAAAACCCTGTATTACAGTAGCTTAACCCAGTAAGAGTTTATTTCTCATTACTAACAGTTCAATGCAGATGTTTCTGGCTGAATTTCTCCCTAGGACCATTTGCACCAGATTCTCAGTATAGCCTGGTGAAAGTCTGAGGCCAAATGGGGGAAAAAGAATGGAAGGTTGCCTTTGTAATCCCAGCATTTTGGGAGGTTGAGGTGGGTGGATCACATGAGCCCAGGAGTTAGAGACCAGCTTGGGCAACATGCCAAAACCCTGTCTCTACGAAAAATTAGCTGGGCATGGTGGCATGTTCCTGTAGTCCCAGCTACTCAGGAGGCTGAGGTAGGAGGATCACCTGAGCCCAGGAGGTTGAGGCTGCACTGAGTCCTGATGGTACCACTATACCTGGGCAGGGTGACAGAGTGAGACCCTGTCTCAAAAAAACAACGAAAAAGAAAGAATGGAAGGTGGCATGTGGGAAGTTTTTAAGAGCTAAGGTTGGCTCTTAGACAAAAATGACATGTTATTTTTTCCCATATTCTCTTGGCTAGAATTTAGTTCATTGACATACCCAACTCTAAGAGAAATATGGTCAAGCTGTGTGCTTATAATTGGGTTTGGTTAACAGCCAGCAGTCTCTGCTATAGGAAATTTAACAAGGGGAGGTTCTGTTGCATCAGAGAGATTTTGATTTGAGGTCAGTCAGCCTTAAGGTAAAAATATAGCTTGGTCATTTTTGAGCCAAGTGACACTGAGTAAATGATTAATCTTCTGTTTGCCATAGTATGCTAAGTTATAGAACAGGAAAATAATACCTACCTCACAGGAGTAATATAAAGATTAAATGATATAATTTGTATAAATTGCCCAGCACAATACAGGGCAAGTTTTAAACATTTGAAAATGATGGTTTTAATTTTTATTGTTAAGTAATACACTTTTTTCTATGATGATTCATAATAAATATAATTTAATTTGACATTAGCTTACTTCAACACCAGAGCAGTTTTTAAAAAAAAGAATTATTTTATGCATAATAAGCTATAGCTTATTATATAGTTATACATTAATAAAGGAGAAAAATGTGCTCTGTACTTTAATGTCATGGGATTTATAGTGTAAACAATCCATGAGAATTTACTTATAGGAAAAGCACAACTTTTCATTAATTAACAGAAATAAGTTGATTTTTATACTACTTGTTTTTGTATATAAAATAATCTTGAGAAAAAGACATTAAAACTAAGTATAAAAATATAAAATATTTATTTTAATAACTGAATAAAATTCAGATTTCTGTTTAACTTTCAGAAACCCCAGGTTTTTGGCCATGTATAAATTTTGATCATTTCATTTGTAGTTTTATATTTCGATGGCTTTCTTCATCTTAATTGATAAAATGATTTATTATGGAGTTTGTCTTTGTATTGAAACATAACATCTTATCATCACCAAGTCTCTAGAGTACACTAAAGTTTATGTCAGGTTCTGTGAAGAAAGTCCAAGATGGAGCTCAACCTTTTCATTGCAGTGGGCAATGAATGGTAGGTAGCAGAGTGATTATTCTATGCTTAGACTGGAGCAAATATTTCAAGACAGGTATGATTTTCAGGGTACATACTTAATCCTTGTTACAAATATTTGTGTTTTAAATAAAAAATCCTGAAAATTTCTTTTCTGGGGCTGGTCAACGAAGTCTGTGGTTGGGAGTTTTCCTCACTTTCACTGCTGTTGTGTTTTCCCTGGATTTGTTATGCAGCTCTTGAGCTATTGTTTGACTTATCCAGTGTCTTAATAATTTCTGCCTAATCAATTGATGAGTATTTACATGGATCAGGGTTTGACCTTGTCTGAAGTATCATCAGTTTACATTCTAATTCTGTTATACATTTCACAAGGCTCACTCCTTGCCAGCAAACAGACAAATCAGGCATCCTAAGATGTCAGCAGAAAGTCACCACAGAGAACTTTTGGGGAAACATTCTTTTCATGCTAGGATTGCCTGTGACCAGGAAAGGAAAATATATTCATGCTGCTTTGGTGTACTTTGTGTCATTAGATGTGTGGCTGTGTATCTTTGTCCTCTCTAATTAAAGACTCTGCTACTGGTGTTATTTGCTGTGTACAAATGTGTCTGAAGAGAGAGTTGTGTAGCTTACCCATCTGTCTACAGAGAACACAAAATCAGGTTGTTCCTTCGATAATGTCTATTGTTCCCTTGAGAGTCTTTTGATATTTATGAATTTTCCCCCTTTTCTCATTCAAATAAAATCACCCTTTAAGGAAGAACAGAGTTAGTGTATTGAAGAGTTAGAATATTTTCTCAATATTTGCCAGGTGTATTCCAAGAATTTTCCGAACTACTGGACATTTTCTAAGATTCGCAGGTTGCTTTTTTAAATCTCCTTCTTTTCCTCTTTTACTTCCACTGAGAGTAAATGTGTAGTAGTATGTGAAGAATTTAGGATCTCTCAGCTGTATATTAATAGATGGATTGAATATTTTTGTGTAATTTGTTCTATCTTCTTGGTTCAATGTTCATGTTATTCACTAAAGAGCAAATACTTTGTGTAGCAAGGTTAGATATTCTAAATATTCTTAACATGTCTGCATTGTGGGACAAAAGTTATTGCCCTTTCCTGCCATCAACCCTAGAATACAGTTCCTTATTGTTCCCTAGAAAGAAATGGGTGAGTCAACAAAATGAAAAAAAAATTAAATGTTAGGGCCACTTTAAGAATAGCCCTATAGTAGTCATTTATATGTTAATATTTTACAGTGGCTAATTTAATGGACAGATGGTAATTCATATTATAGTATGAGAGTAGGGCATTTCCCTAGCCCAAATTATTGTCTACCCAGTTTTCAATTAGAGAAAACTGCCAATTACCTGGAGTGGGTTTTATTTTAATTACCGGGTGATTAGGACAGCTAGGTAACTAGCCCGAAGGAAGGAGAGCTCAACTGTGTATGTGAATCCTTATTATGCAAACCTATGAAATAAATACAGAAAGGCCATGTGAAGAAACTGCTTCAGTGAAATGGTAGATAATTTACCTGAGGCAGTCTATATCCTTTTACTCATTTGATCAATAAAAAGTAAGTTTGAAATGGTAAAGTCACCATTTATTTGTGAACTACACTTTATCGTTTCTATGAGAAAAAAATAAATTCCGGGGAAATGGATTATATGTTAGCAATCAGTGTTCAACATGTTTTGTATTTAACATGTGTGTTAATGTATGGTGTCATCTCATGAGAAATCACTTATCAGGTGACCTTTGTCATATGAAATATGGCTGAGACTTGAGGCACAGAGGCAGGATGAATAAATCCCTATTCTTTTCTGTGTCTTCAGTTTTTTACTTGAGCTCCTTTTCTACATCTGCAGTTATCCTCTGAATATTTCCAATTAAGTGTGTCCCATCACTTTTAACTTCAACAGTTCTAAACGAATCCAATTTCCTCACCAGACCAGCTTCTTTACCAAATTTCTATGTTCTCCTCTCTGCCAAGGGAACCACCACTTCAACATTCCTTCAAACATGGATGGTTATAGTTATTGATTTTATGCTATCATCCTCCTCTTTCTGTCAGTCATCTTTTGGCAAATTTCTTATACCAGTACCTTTATCTCCATTTGGGCTATCATTCCTATCCAGATTCCCACAGGCTCACAGCTAAGCTACTGCAACAGCTGTTGCTGACTAAATATTCTCATGTCTCTAAATAATTATTTAAATAGGGAACAGTGGGTTTATACCTGATTCCTCTACATTAAAAAATATTTCTTTCATTATTACATCAAGGGTAAAATATATAAAACATTCTGCCTCAATTTCAAGGTCTTCATTAAGTTGGTACTACCTAACCACTATGAAACAAGAAAGGATTCACAGAGATTTAGCACTTTATATATTTAATATTATAGATAATAAAAAATTACTGAAATGAACTTTGTAATACTATTTAATGCATAGTAAGTCTCACCACTTCCCGTTTTAGACTGTAGAGTCCCTCAAGGATGGGAAGGACTTCTTAGGAACCTACTGTAGCATTTAATGCGGTTTCAACAAAACCAATTAACAACTGATTACTTGAAGTAAGAACTTTCATTTTATGAATATAATCTGAATAATTCAGGAAAGGAATTTTCATATTATTGCTTTTATCTAGTCCGGCGACCCCTACTGAAATTGTAATTATATGAAGATCTTTAAATAAAATATTGTTGCCATGACCCTGCTGTGGGTTATTTGGATTTATTGACTTACTCAGATCCACTTGTCCAGAATCTTCAAAGATAGGGCTTAGGAGTATATTTTTGTAGTTACTCAAGAATATTCTGATGCTCAGCTAGTTTAGAGATGTACTGCCCCTGTATACTTCTCCTTCATTAGACCACTATTAATTAATTACTACTAGTAGTTAGGGTCTTTCAATCTGAAGAAAAGCACATTTTTGTAGATGGACTGGTAGGGAAAGTAAAGATTATGAGTCATTTCTTGTAGAATTCTCAAATATCCTGATGTATTTCCCAAAATGTCTAAATATTAATATATTTTAATAAAAACATTATTTCACTACATTTTGGGTGACTCCAAGAATGAAAGAATATAATTAATCATAATTGCTTGGACTAAAAGTATTAATCATGATGAAAATCCTGTCCCTAGGTGGAATATATAAGAAAGTGAAAATAATAGAAGTTAACTGAAAATACTTGAACTGTTTTTGCAATAGGAATGTATCTCAATCCTTTGGAGAGTCTTCTAGAGATTGAGAGGCATTTTTAATTCTTTATTCTACATTGGCTAAAGCATATTCTAATAGATTTTAGGGTTTAAATAGCTTAAATATAATGGTAAATTAGTCAAGTTGGGAAATGGTAAGTCACTTTCCAACATTAAAAACCAAGAAAAATTAATCCCCGTCTTTGTTTAGTAAAGCTGTAGCCTCTTTGATCCTTGGATACTTCCATTTGAAAGACTGGAGGTTCAAAAAAGGGACTTGCAGGAAGTTGGGGAAGGGGTTATTACAAAATCTTTACACTCATCAAAAATCCCATTGTGTACATGGCTGTGCACACATACACACACACACACACACACACATAGATATGCACATACACACAATAGAAAGGCTTTTGTTTCCCTGTAGAATGAAAATGTAAATAATGATTGGCTAAATAAAATATATTAGGGAAGCAATAAAAGTGGTAGGAACTGAGTGCTGGTCCTATCTAAAGGGAAGGACTCTAAACAGTGCCAATTAATTGTTACAAATTTAGTAATTTTTCAAAACATCCATTTGGAAATATGAAATTTTATGTAAATATACCCAAGTTTAAAATGTCCACAACTTATTCAATTTTTACTCTTTATGCAGGAAAAGCAGCACATGAACTGGCTGAATTTGGTCACTGGCTTCCAATGTTCCGCCTGCTGTATTGTGCCCTTAGGTATTCTTGGAATTGTGTACATGTGAATATCTTTTTTTATTTCTTTCACAGATCTTGTAGTCATTTATTTGACTAATTGATACTTTAGATAAGCTGTGAAGGGAAGAGTAATATTCCCTTCATGAAACGAAACTAGAATGTAGGACTTGCATGTTCCAAAAGGAGATTGAAAGTAAAGGTGGTTGGCTTTCTAGACCTTCATCCAGAGAACTTACATCATTAACAAAGGTATTTGGCTAAAAGTTTATTCATGTTCAATCTATCAATACTATTCGCAGTGCTTATATCATTGCACTGTCACGTCTTCAGCAGCTAGTGTCTATGTTAATGAATGGACAGAAAACTTAGGATTCAAATATGAGAATTCTCAATTAAGATTGAATCTCATTTTGATAAAGAAAAACAGAATAAAACCAGTATTTCAAATAGAAAGATCACACCACTGGACTCCAACCTGGGCAGCAGAGTGAGAGCCTGTTTCAAAATAAACATAATTAAATAAAAATTAGTTTTCAAATAGTTGACTATAAATATTGTTTTTTAAAATTTGTTTAACTTTTAAAAATATAAGTTTTTTTGTTGTTGTTTTTTTTGAGATGGAGTTTTGCTCTTGTCACCCAGGCTGGAGTGCAGTGGTGTGATCTCGGCTCACTGCAACCTCTGCCTCCTGGGTTGAAGTGATTCTCTTGCCTCAGCCTTCCGAGTAGCTGGGATTACAGGTGCATGCCACCACCAGCTAATTTTCATATTTTTTAGTAGAGACAGGATTTCACCATGTTGGCCAGGCTGATCTCAAACTCTTGACCTCAGGTGATCCACCCCTATCGGCCTCCCAAAGTGCTGGGATTACAGGAGTGAACCACCTCACCTGGCTAAAAATATAGTTATTTTTAAAAAGCAAATAAAGTATTGACTGTGGTCCAAGAAACAGAAGAGAAAATGCAGGATATAGAGCATAAGCAGGATTAGGAAAAAACATTAGTAACTCTTTAAACCATATTATTTTCCATCAAAGTAATTTTATGAAGTCAGCATAGAGATAGATACTCTTGACGACTCACGGAGACTGACAAATTTTCTAAAACTTGGGAAAATAAAGCTTGTGTATCAAATGCTTATTTACCAGTATCTTCAAATAATGTATCGTGAATGTTACACAAGGACAAAATTTTATCTTATAGTAGTCTCCCATTATAATATGTGTGTTAGGAAAGGTTAAAAAATAACTATTGTGAACTCTAGTTCATCAGAATTTTGGGTTGCCAGATGTCTCTGTTCAATATATAATGCCCGTAAGTTTTTATCAGAGTCTACTTTTTTTAATACTTTGTCCAATTAGCAACAATAATATTTGCAAGTAATGGTGTGATCCATTGAAGATCCATGAATGACTTAAATTGATTATATATGTGTATGTGTGTGCATGCATGCACATGCACATGAAGAATATAATCTACATGATGTATGTCTGTTTTTTTGTTTTTTTTTACCAGGTCAATCAACAATCGATATACTTTGTCTTTTCCATTTTTAGACTGATTCTTTATTCTGGTTTTCTGCTTGAAAATTTTTCATCCATCCTAAAATGCTTAAAGTGAAATGTTTTAAACAAATTATAAAGATTTCTCTAAGACAACCTCTGAAAGTTTGGTAACTGCAATTTGATCATTACTACAATTGGATAACTATTATTCAACCAAAATACAAAGGTTTATCTAAGAGAATCTTTGAAAATTTGATAAAAATTCTACCTGATGCTGTATCAAGTAATACCAAATATAGGGAAATAGCACTTTATATAATTACAAAAATCACAAATCTCTGGTTGTTATTTTTGTGAGGGAGAATCAGCAAAGTAAGTAATCATAGAGAGCTGTATAAATTATTAAGCACCATAAATAGTAACTACATATTACACTGTTATCTTTGTAGTCTATACGCTTAATAGGTAAAAATAGAATTCTAACTTTCCAATTCTGTACCTGTATGACATTCATCTATGTAATTTAAGGGATCTGATTTTGTAGGAAAGATAATGTATTCTGGAGCTGATCTTTCCTGAAGGCTATAATTATGTGCCAGGGCTAATTTTAGGCATCAATGGGGCTCTCACAAATGCTGTCAGGTGAGACATAGCACGTGCCTCGCCAGGTACATTTCTATTGGGGCCAAGTATTTATTAACTGAAAAAGTTTCAGCTACATATACTTTTTTTGGCAATACAAACTTGGGACCAGATGGTTTAAGACACATACAGTGTTCCTTTAATTAGTTGCTAGTAGGGTTGAAAATGCCCTTTTAATAGGCAAATAAAATAGTAGGTTCATAATTTAAAGCAATTTATTTTTTTCCTTTGAGGAAGAATGGGTGCTAAAACTTATCAAGTTTAAACTACTCTGACACAAATAAGTGATTCCCACTCCTGGAATTGTTTGCAAACTCTGAATCACAGGGCACAGAGGAAAAGCACATGGGTGAGAGACAGGGGATTTTATTACATAAGAACAGTACTCTTTCTTTTTTATTTCAACAAGGTTTTAATGAGGAAAAAACAATCTTGACAAACATGATGATGTTAAATAACAATAGAAATAAGTAACTAAGGGAAATAGGATAATATTTCACCATGGGCTAGAATCTCCTTCCTTGAAAGGTAGTTGAGGTCGTCTGAAGTGCAGTCTTAAATACATTATATCCCATGGTTCTTCCCATTCTTAATTTTCTTTTTTTTTTTTTTTTTTTTTTTGTGGTTTGCTGTCCCCCAAATCAGGTTTTTTTTTTTTTTTATTATACTTTAAGTTTTAGGGTACATGTGCACATTGTGCAGGTTAGTTACATATGTATATGTAAGTTTCAGAAATAGGAAACTAATTTTTATAAGTATTTTTGGAGTTGAAGGTTTATTTTTCTTTGGAAGCTTATAAATAAAAATCTTGCCATTGTGTCATATCTGCATTAACTCTATTGTAAAGTTAATTAAGCAATAGCTGGGCATTTCATAGGGATTAATGACTAACAGGGAGGAGTAGATAGCTCAAGGTACAGCCAAGGGCCATTAACATCTGCTGGCCATTAATTTCTAGAAAATGCCCAGCATTGAAGTCATTATTGCTATTATAAACTAAAACTAGAAAAGAAATACAGGCATGTGGATTTTTTAAGGGTGATGCAATTTTAATTGATATGTACAAAGCAGTCATGGAGAACTTAATTCTTGTACATTAGTGAATCACATTGCCAGTCTCAACTCTCATGGTTCCATTCGGGTTATAATTAAGCAGTAACAGTTGTAGACCTGGGCATTTCCTGGGGATTAATGAATAGCTGGGTGGAGTTAATTGCCTAAAGTATAGTCTCAGGCCATTAACCTCAGTTGGTCACTAATCTCTAGGAATTTCTTCTAACTGAGGTCATTTTTTTATAGTAAGAAAAAAAATGTATTCAACTATTTTAATATTAATCCCAGGTCATTTTTATTATCTTGAAACATACCCAATAATGAGAAATATCTATGGAGTCTTTCTGTGTGCACATTTCAAAGTTACCTCTTTTTAATATAAGCACTCAATTAGTGTGGAACATACCTATGATACTTAGAATAAAACCTGTTTGATGAGAAGGACATATTCAAATAGTAAAACCAATACACAAAGGCATTGATTTACTTGGGTTTGTCAGTTAGTACATTTGATAGACATATGTGTGTTGTTGATTCTTATCTGTATTACTAATTTTTTCCTTGGTTCAATGTGGAAAAAGATTGCCTTTGTTATCAGCTATGTGTAATATTTGTATCCAGTATACATATAATAGTTATACGGGCCACTATTCTTTGTGATGCAAAGAATAAAAATTTAATAAGAATTTAAATTAGAGGTAAGAATTCTTAATAAGAATTTTAATCCGTAATAAGAATAAGAATTTTCCTTGTGTTTCTCTTAGTGGTATATTCTAATAATACTCATTTCTTTGTTTTTATTGATGTGCTACTAATTTCTACTGTAAAAAGTCCAAAGTTAAATGGGCTTATTCAGACTGAAGAGAGTAATCGATTAACAAAAATTCTGAGATTACTACTTAAAATCACATTTTGTAATGAAGACATTACATAAAGAAGCTAAAAGGCAAAGTTACATAAAAGTTTTAATTTAATGAGTGTTAGCACACAAATTGCTACTGTCAAGACAGAAGGAATTGTGTTGATTCGATTTTAGTGAATTCTAATGTTAATGCTTGACTAAATTCAAAGAACATAAATTAAAAATTGCTGAAGTTAAATTTGCTTTATGAAATTTGAACTATGTATCTGCGAAGTAATCTGTATCCTAAATATGACTGATACTGAGCCAAGTTTTTTAGTATGTGGAATAATTGTTATATTTGCAGAGTAATGAAGCTTAAACATAAACAATATTAGCAATATTTACCATATCATAATAAATATGTTTGTAAGTCCTGGAAATGTTTGTATTTTTATTTAAAAATAGTTGATGATGTTAATATTACCTCTACATAACACTTCTATACTTGTCTATTTCTTTGCATTAAATATTAATAAAATTTGAATATATATAAGATGATTTTTAATTAGTGGAAGTTACTATGGAAAATAAAGTACATTTATTTATATGTGTGTTGTGTATACATAGCGACACATTTATAAAAGCAGCTTTCAATAAATAACTAAAGTCATTTTAAGCATAAAATTTAGCCTTTTTGCTATTGAGTATTTAGATAATAACTTTGGTTCTTTATTATTTATAAGTATAGGTACACCTAGATTTCAAGAAATGTGAACCAAATAATCAGAATGTATTTAACACCATACGTTCACTGAAGGATTTAACATAAGAAATAAACTTTGACAGAAGTTAGCAGACTTCTAAACACCAAAACCCCAACAAAATTCAATGATTATAATTGAAACTGATTCTTCTGTAAAATATTTAATAAATGACTACTGTATGGAGTAAAAAATTAATTACCTCTACTTTTACTGTAACAGCTTGTTTCCTTATATTTACCATGTGTTGTGGAGTCTATAAAGTACTTTTAGCTTCTTTCTGCCAAAGAAACATATTCTCTTTTAGTAAATGGATGACTCAAATTGAGAAATTAAATGGCTTATTCAGAGTTCCAAAATTATAGGTCTAGTGCTAAAACTGAAGCATAGGGTTTTTTCCTCCATACCTGACACCTTTATCCTATACCTGAGTTTTATAGTTGAAACATATTAGATCTGATCATTTTAAAGGCATGTTAATTCAGGATACCTTTATTTTGCTTATGATTTATCATTTTTGTACATAAAGACATAGGCCATACTATTTTCAATTACATTTAAATCAACATGTACTTAGTAATCCAGTCCTAATATTAAATGTAGGCAATTAATTTTCTTTCTTTTATGTAGAATAATTTATTGCTACATGTATGAAATTACATATTATGGAGTTTGAAAATTATTTTTTTAAATTTATTTTAGATTAATGACCAGATTCCAGGTAGTGCTATAATTTTTTAATTCCAATAAAATTAATCTAATTTTGGTCATTAAGCACTGTATGATGTAATCTGGTCTATTTCTTTGAAAATTCTATTATTTTAAAATTCAATATATGTTGCTCTTCGTTAGATATTCACATTTTGGTGAAGATATAGATAATCTTGTTTGGGTACACAGCTTTCAACATCCTATCCAATTTCATATTTTACCTAAGTAAATTGCATTATTTCTTCAGAGTTTTATATTTGTTTTTATAAGATGTATTTTCTGATTCCACAAAATTTACGTTATTTTTGTTCTCTGCTACTGAATCCTCCTGGCAAAATATCTGTTTTGTCTCTGCTTAAAAGAGCATGCCAAAATTGGTATTTTTTAAAGTAGTATTATAAGAATCTGCTTATAAATGTCTTTGTATGGAACATTGTGTACAACAAAGAATGTCTGTTCTTATGACAGGGAGGGTATTCAGGAACATTGTGAAATGGAGACCAGCATTAGAAAATTCATATAATCCAGATTTTTATGTGATCTTTGGAATGTCAATAGTTTTGAATGTTCATATTGCTTAGGGTGATAAAATAAGTAACAGCATTGCACCTAAGTTTGTAAATTAGAAGAAATCGTAGAAACTGAGGGATGAGCATGCCAAAAATGATAGATTTTAAATAGTAGGAATAAAAATAACTTACTAGACTATAATTTTGAAAGAAGAAAATTCTAGACAGTGAATCAATGAAAGGCAGTAATCTATTTCTCCATATACTCTGTAGAGAAATTTAAATGTTCCACTGAAATTATATCTACCAAGATAGACCTATTTCAAGCATAATATTTTTCAAAGTCCACCTCCTTTAAAGCAGTGAATTCAATCAATAACCTCTGTGAAATGAGTTCCTTTCCTTTTATGGTACAAAGGGAAAAACACAAATTAAGCAACATGTTACTGTACTTGTAAGAAGAATCTATTGCCTTCAAAATGGTGGGGATCCTGAGTTATAAAGGTCGTGTGTTGACCCTAACTTTGATTCTGTAATGTTAAATATTAATGAAATAAAGTGAGTCTAGGAAACAAAATGAATTCTTATTATTGCTTTTTTAAAAAGTTTATACATAATAGGTTCTGTATGCAAATACATCAGTTTCTAGAAATACTTGACAGTAAACTGATTTGCGAACCTCACAAGTTCTAGGGCTAAAACAATGCAGACGTTTGGGTCCTTTCTTATACTCATGATCATTCAGTCCATTTGATTTAGTTACAGAGACAGCCTCAGATGCTAGAATACCTTGAAACACTACTCTTTAATAGTTGATTATCTTACTTTTAAAAGAGAGAAAGATAGTAATAACAGCATCTGTGAAAAGGAGAAGACTGAAAAAAATCAGTTTAGACTGACTCAAAAGAATAAGAAATTGGATTGATTTCAAAACAAAAATACTATTCACTTTCAAGGGTATCAGTAATTTCCAAATGTTTTAAAAACTGTAGTAGAGGCGTATTTAGTTTATGGAGGCCTTAAAGCCATTTACTAAACACTGCTAAAGTTACTGTTTGATTGCTCTTAACATAAACTATGCAAGGGCTATTAAAGCCCGTAGTTAATTATACAAGAAAATATTTTACATGAAAATCTTGAATATTATTGAACTTCACCATATTTCCAAGACCTTTAGGATACTTTTTATGTTTGACAACACTATCAAATGTGCAGATCAAATTTACTTACAGAAAATGTCTTTCACACGCTATTCAGATTGTATAGAGAATATAATTTATTCAAAAATTCATTTTGAATTTGATTCAAAACACTTTCTCAAACTGTCATTAAATAGTGAGGACTCTGGTTTTTTAACTCTAGAGTAGAAAATAATATACTAATCAGATACAGAGATGTAAAACTTCAGATGTAATTTTCTGGGTAGAATACAAGGGGAAAAGAACTAGACAGTGAGGGCATGAAAATATCAAAGTGAAATTAATAAAAGGAATGAAAAGCAGAGGGAAAGAGAAACAGTGGCAATGCTTTCAAATAGTTATTTGATCTGTTTGTTGTGTATTTGACAGTTCACTATGTGCAAGGCATTGTGCTAGAAGCTGGAGATGAAACAATGGATAAGATGTAGACTTCAGTTATGACAAACTATAGTATATAGATTAATAGAAATATGCGTGTGAAATAGAGATAGAACAAAGAAAATGATTGGTCATCCCACACCCAGGAGACAAGAAAGAGAAACCTTTACAAAGGTGGTCTTGCAAGATATTTATGAATTAGACAGAAGGTCTAATTAGCCCAGATCATTCTAGGTAGTGGTAAGAGATGGGGCTAGAAACAGTATAATGGGTTTGGGAAACTGCAAGTACTTCAATATTCTTAGAACATAATATTGTTAGAAACACACTGAAAGAAAAATGAAGGAAGTAGTAAAAGACAACTCGAGATTTTAGACCAGGAGGTTTCTGTGACCATAAAAAGGAGCATGGCCCTTTAAGCAATGGGGAGACTTGGTTTTAAGTCACAGAGGAAGATGTATGTTATTAGACAGTTTCTTAAAGTTCATATTTACACTTGAGAATGTGAATTAAAAAAATACAGCATGTGAGAACTCTGCTGAACTCTTCTTCTATAGAATAATATATATATGTATATATTTTTTCCCTCAATTCCCAAAAAGAGAAGTCCTAGCTCCACTGATATTTAAGGTTCAGATAATTGTTTTTATTTAAATATACCATACATTAGAGTTAATTTTTATTGGCTATCAGGAGCTAGCAAGATAAATATTTATATTTCTTACATTGGTGAATCTGCTGACCCAAAGAAATACAAACATCCTCTACTTAATACTTCATTTCTGATTTAATGGACTTGAGGAAGAATATCCCATAGAATGTTGATTTTAATTTTATGGCTCAGAGTTTGGGGGAGTGAGCAATAGAAAAAGTACTATAAGGACTTGAGCCTTGGTTAGTAGGGTTCTCTTGGTAAGTATCCTTCTTATTTAGTGAGGTTTTCAGTCTTAATTGAGCCTCAAGCCTTGTTACCTATGAGGACAAGAAAACAACTAAGAATGAGCTGACAGGGAAAAGCAAGTCATGTTGGGTTGGTAATACGATATCTCTCACAAGTTCCATCTACTCTTAAGAAAATATCTTCATGGGCGTCAGATCTATGTGTGGGATATAAGGGGAAAAGATCATTTGTGCCAATTCTGTCTTATTTTATACTTAACTATTATTTCTTTAAACTTCTGAATGCCTTTTCTTTTTTCTTTAGCTTTAGAGTACTTAATTTGGTTGAGCCATATGGGAATGTGCAATTAACTTTTATCAATTGCCTACCATACAAATGCAATTCTTCTTTGGGGGGGTATCCTAAAAAAGGTAGGTGGCAGGTTCTGACCATCTAGTATGAATGGCGGAGTGGGAAGTTAAACTATTCCCTCTCTCTCTTGCTGACCAGTTAGATCCTCCTGCTGAGACTTACAGTTTGAGGGAGTGACCACAAGTGGGAAGGTTCAGTAGAGATTTTTCAATATATTTGCAATGAACTCAAGAGTTCAGAGACAAGGTAGTGAACAGCTGTTCATGAGGTCATCGGTGTCCAGTGACCATTGTAACAATGGGGTAATTATAAGCAGAGAGTATTTCTGTGGTAGGAATTTTGGCCTTGCCTCCTTTGATTCTTGTTGGAGCTTGGTTGTCCAAACTTACTGTTCATTTGGTGAGATACCTGGTAACATTCTAATAAATTTTTTGTCTGCTCTAGTTAACCAGAGTCAGTCTCTATCCTTTGTAACCCAAATCTTGACTGCAATTTGCTAGGGTGCCTTGAAGTATAGTGTCTACAAATTATTTCTGTTAGATCACAAACTATTCCCAGGCATTAGTGAAGAAGTGACCTGATGAGATTTGTGATTTAGAAAATCATTTTTACAACAATATGGATGACGGACTATAGAGGTTAAAACTAGAGGGATGACTATAATTAAAAGGCCATTGTTATTTTTAGCATATTATGAGAGAGAGGAGAGAGAGAGACAAAGAGAGAGAGAGGAGTGAGGAAACTTAGAAAAAAGTGAAAATAGGTAGGAAAAAAAGCAAAGCAGAGTGGTATTCAAGAAGCCAAGAGAGGAGTTGCAAACGGTGATTCCAAGGGTCAAATATTCAAAGGGATAAAAGGAGTGATTCAAAGGGTCAAATAGCACAGAGAGGGCAAGAAGAATTAAAATTAGATATCATCCATAGAGTTTGGAGGTTTGGAGGTTATCAGTGAACTGGGAGAAATTCAGGTGAAATGGTAGGATTAGAAGCCACATTTCAGAGGACTGATTTGGAGGTGAGCAACTTGACAAAATGCAGGTTTCTTTTCCAATGAACTTGGCTGAGAAGATAAGAGAGCACGTGTTATTGAGCAAAGTGAAAAATATAGAAGCCACTAATTAGAGACACAAAGTATCAAAAATTTGAGGAAGCTAGAAAGTAAGTGGAGCAAAGTCATGATTTAAGACAACTACATCATAATTTTCTCATCAGTAAAACTGGAATAACAGTATCCACATCACAAGGTGTTTGTGAGAGTAGAGAATAAGGTAGGCTACGCTCAATGCTTGATATTTTAGACTGCACTTTTTGGTGCTCCTCTTTTATGCTGTTACAGCAAATAGACATTTGTTATTTCTCTCGTTCTTCCTTTAGCCTCTCATTTCTTTGATAGCATGTAATATGGATTATATTCACAGTTGCATTCCTAGTTCTTGGAATATTGCAGCCACATATGGGTTCTCAACACATATTTGCTGAATTTTTGAAAAAAAAAATACATGCCTAACCTGGTGGGAGTGTAGTAAATGTTAATTTCTTCTTCTCTACGGTGTTTCAGCTCTCTCTGTACAGAACTTTTAAAACTTTATTTTTTATTTGTCGCACCTCCCCATTTTAAGTTTCCTTCCTATAAAAAAAAGTTTGCTAAAGTGAATTTTATATTCTGATAAGGATTTTATAGTGTTTTTCCATGAGATAAGACATAAAAGCTATTTTTTATTTATTCTAAACTTAAGGGAAATAGAAATGGAAAAAGATATTTGGTATATAAAATATTACAATATATAATTAGGACATGTTTTATATTACTGAATTACAGCTTTAAACAGAATGTTTAATGCTGTTACAATCCCTTGCCTCCCTCTCCCCAGTCAAAGCAAACCAAGCATTTCTGGCACAGTACTGTCTTTGTAGAATCAGAGAATTATAAGAAATATCAAGGGATTATCTAATTTAGTAGTTGCCTCTAGCCCCATGGTATTTTAAAAAAATGCTTAAGAGATATTTTTCACAAACATGAGTAACAGTAAAAACTTCAGAAGGAAAATGTGCAAAACCAAAGTGGGGAGTTATTTCTTCTCTGTACTATTGTTTTAAGATCTTGTGTTTTAAAATGTTATTTTTAATGTAGTAGTATAACTTAAAAAGCTAATTATAAATGTATTATAATATAGCTTTCAAATAAAATAATAAAACCAACAGAATACAAAAGAACATCTGTACTTTAAAGCAGTAGTGTTATTTTTCTGAAACCAAATTGCTGCTTACAAGGTAACTGTGGTCCTGACTGCCATAGACCCAGAGTCTTTGGATTTCACTCTGTTGTGTTTATATTTCTGTCTGCCCTGAGATGATTCGTTTTCCCACCACTTTCTCCATTCAGAATACTACACGTTTTTTATAATGTGCTTTTCATCCCCATTTTACTTGGTTCAAATTTATCTGTGTCTTAGAGCTCCTACTTTTCTTTTATCATTAATACATTACAGTAAAAAAGGTACTACATAGAGGCAACGGGAGCTGCAAATTCAGTCCCTGAAGTGTGGGGCAAACTTAATTAAAACTTACAGTCATGATGCTCTTATTGATTATTCAGATTACCCTG
This sequence comes from Pan paniscus, assembly GCF_029289425.2. NCBI lineage: Eukaryota > Metazoa > Chordata > Mammalia > Primates > Hominidae > Pan > Pan paniscus. The sequence goes on along the minus strand of NC_073262.2, from coordinate 115,109,079 downwards.
AAAATGAAAACAAATACAACATTATTTATATTGAAAACTCATAGATGCCACCTCCCCCGCCTTATTTGAGAAATATTGATTTTCTGTGCATTATGACCTAAAGATTTTACTTTAGTTCTAATAAAAATATTGCATTAAGGTTATCTGCCTTTTTACTCTAGATATTTTAGCTTCATGTGTTTTATGTTTTTTGTAATCTCTCCTTCTCCCCTCATTTTACCAAGTTAAACACCCCCAGTTACTTTAATGTCCTAAAAGTTTTGTTTTTATCTCTTTATTATTATTATAGCTCCCTTATTTTGTTTGCAAGTTTTTTCTTAGTATTTGCTTTTGTTTTTCCACCATCCCCATAAAGTTTCCAAACTGCCAAACTGTTGTGCAATTTTAAGGGCCAATGTTTCTTGAGTAGCAGTGTGATTACCGGCATGTTCTTTCTCATCACGTATGCTGTGGCCTTAATGTTGAGGTCTCCCACCCCAATTCATATGTTGAAAACCTAATTACTGAGGCAGTGGTATTAGGAGATGGGGCCTTTTGAGAGGTGGTTTGGTCATGAGCATGGAGTCCTCATGAATAGGATTAGTGCCCTTATAAAAGAGGCCCCAGAGAGGTACCTTGCACCTTTCAGCATGTGAGGACACAGTGAGAAGGTGCCACCTATGAGAAAGCCCTTACTGGACCCTAAATCTGCAGGTACCTTGACCTTGAACTTCCCGGCATACACAGCTCTGAGAAATAATAATAAACTTATTTGTTTGTAAACCACCCAGTTTATGGTATTTTTGTTATAGCAGCCTGAGTGGGCTAAGATAATGTGCTGGTTAAATGAAAACTATTTTAGTTTTTATAATACTTAATTTTTTAACAGCACCATGTTATTACTGACATATTCATCTTGGAGTACTTGAAATTCCCCTGCTGTCTTCACTTACTGCTGCTGTCATCCAGTTTCTATATTCTCTTTCCGGTTAGTTCATTTTTACAATTCATTCCGTAGCTGTTCAACCTTCTCTTGTGTGCTAAGAACAAAGGATACACTAGGCCTGACATTAATGCATGCCTTCCAAGAGTTTATATTTCTAGTTGAGAATGTAGAAAAGTAAAACAAATAACTTCAGTTTTGTGCTATTTATGAGAGAGGCATAGTGATACAGAGCAGGGACTGACTCTACCTTTGTAAAGAACTGGAGATAAAGATGGTCAGAGAGGGCTTCCCAGGGCAGGTGATGTGGAGCTAATAGAATTGAAGAAAAAAAACTATAGAAAATAGGGTATTTCCTGGAACTCCAGTGACTGGAATCAGAGTCTTGCTGCTACTAAAATGGTCGCTGTTTCTTTCTCTGCTGCTTTCTGTCTCATCTTTATTCTCTGGTTTTAACTGTTAATGAAATCGTAATCTTATAGCTTTCCTGTTCCCTCTAGGATAAAATATTGGAGCAGGTCCTCAGAAGGCTGCACTTTGATGATGTGCACATCTCTGGAATTGTTACTGTGGCCAGAGAAAGGGAGCACAATGTGGTTATTTGGTCCAACGAGTCATGTTCTAAGAGTTGTGGGTGGAAGGAGCCCTGGGAAAAGGCAGGGGCCACCACAACATTCCAGGCAGCAGGGGCAGCATGTGAAAGAAATGGAGTCCAGGAGGGGTGAAAATGAAGTTTTAGAAACAGTAAATGGTTTAGTGTTACCAGAATACTTGAGGCGTGTGGGTCGTGTGAGTAGGAAGGAGACAGAGATAAAGATGGAAAGGGTGAGGTAGGCCTAACCTTAAAAAGCCTTTGAAGCAATGCCAAGGCAGTTTTCTTTTATTTTCCAGTCAAAGGAGACACTGAGGTTTTTGTTTGTTTGTTTTAGTCAAATAACTTTTATTATGTACAACACTATTTTAAAAACCTTTTTACCTTATTAAAAATGATTTTCTCTGTGGAATCAGAAAAGAGAATTTGAGTAGCTGATTTGAAAAATTAAGATAGCAACAGAAGATGCATTCCTTTCATTTAAAGAGTAACCTCAAAATATTGATGCTTTCTGACAATCTTATATGTTCACCTTACAATAAATGTTCTATTTTTTCTAGATTCTATTATATATGTGAACGGGTAACTCATAAAAAGATTAGAGAAGATACAAGCAACTTGGTTCATGCAAGGAGAGGAAGTAACTACTATCCACAAGCAAATCTTACTTTGAGTTTAGGGAAGACTGAACTTTAGATTACATTCTATTATTGTCCCTTCACTTAGTTAAATGAAACAAGTATTTTATAGAAGGTTTCAAGTGATGGTCCAGAAGTCACAACTGGGATTTAGAACACTGAGTTTTTATTTTTAGCTTTTTTTTTCATTGAAATACAGCATATGTATAGAAAAATGTAAAAGAACATTAATACCTCTCCAGAAGCAACTGAAAAGTGTTTAGAGAACATGATGACAGGCCAGGCGCGGTGGCTCATGCCTGTAATCCTAACACTTTGGGAGGCCGAGGTGGGCGGATCACGAGGTCAGGAGATGGAGACCATGCTGGCTAACACGGTGAAACCCCGTCTCTACTAAAAATTAAAAAAAATTAGAGGGGCGTGGTTGCAGGCGCCTGTAGTCCCAGCTACTCGGGAGGCTGAGGCAGGAGAATGGCGTGAACCCTGAAGGCGGAGCTTGCAGTGAGCTGAGGTCGCGCCACTGCACTCCAGCCTGGGCAATAGAGCAAGACTCAGTCTCGAAAAAAAAAATTAAAAAAAAAAAATAAATAAAAAGACCATGATGACAAGATTAGATTCTGTGCTTTTGAAATTAATAGCAGATTTAGAAAGAGTCAATGGGTGAGGCTTCTTGAAAGAGTTCCAGAAGGAGTTAAAGGCCTAAATCAAGATATTCTCTTTAGACAAAGAGAAGAGAAAACATTTAGTTTCTGAACTATATAGATACTTTCTGTGGAGAAATGTGGAGCATTGGCTATTGGGTCTGAAATATTTTAGTTAAGAACTTCATTTACTAGGTACAAATACGTAAGAAATTTAGAAAGCGTCCTTAGCACTTATGAGGTTTTTAAAAACTTATAATGTCAAAGAAGTCTAACATTAGGAAAAGACACTCCAGATAACTTTTCTTTAGATAAAAAGAAGTATTGTAAAAAGGGAAATTCAGTGAGAATTACCTCTGATTGATGTGGATTCACCTCTCAAATGTAATCAACAATACTTATGAATCATGAATGCTCTTTACTTAATTATCGGTTTAATTTTCCTCCTGCAAAAATTATGAGCACTGAGAGCATCATGTCAGTCATCTGTTCCAGTGAATTTCACAGGAAGACAGGGATAGAAGCTCAGCAGATGGTACGACCTTTGCTTTGAGAGTTGAGTGGGTTAAGTGGTCACTCTGTGGGTACCTGTCTTTTTGTTTTAAGCTCACTGAGAGTAGGGAAATGATTGGCCTCTCTGGCCATTCATCCTGTTCTATCTGTCTACTCACAAGGCAGAACTATATGGTGGCAAGAATGCTAGGCTGGGAAACAGAAGGTGCTCATTCTAGTACCTATCTAATCCTAATCAAATTTTTAAGTGGTCAAAAAATAACAAGGGACTGGGCACAGTGGCTCACGCCTGTAGTCCCAGCACTTTGGGAGGCCGAGGCGGGCAGATCACTAGGTCAGGAGATCGAGGCCATCCTGGCCAACATGGTGAAACCCTATTTCTATTAAAATACAATAAAAGAAAAATTTGCCAGGCATGGTGACACATGCCTATAGTCCCAGCTACTCAAGAGGCTGAGGCAGGGGAATCCCTTGAACCCAGGAGACAGAGGTTGCAGTGAGCTGAGATAGCACCACTGCACTCCAGCCTGGCAACAGAGCAAGTCTCCGTCTCAAAAAACAAACAAACAAACAAAGAAGTTGAGTTAAATATTTTACTTCCTTCTAACTACAAGTATCTTGTTAAATTTCTCCTAAGGTTTATTTGCCTTGCATAATCCCCAAAGTGTTACTAAACCTTTTGGAGTCTCAGGTTTTCATTTGTAAAATAATAAAATTCATCTCAGGATGTTGGCAAGAATCAAATGAGATTAAAGATTTTAAAATAATTCTAAAATACTATCCAAATTGTGGAAGTTATGGCTGATTGCTATACCACATTTCCTCTTATTTCAAACCCTTATTCATATTCTCTCAGTAGCTGAAGAAGTATTCTATTTCCTAAGAAAACTCAGTTGTGGATTTATTTCTGCAGACTTTAACACATTCAATCTCAGAGGCATGGTGGGAGTTTTTGTTGGTTTGTTTTTGATTTGGGTTTTTAAATTTAGCTCAGCCAGCATTCAATCATTTGCAAGTGAAGCACATCTTATTTACCAACATGCTTATGAATTGAAAGTCTGTAGTGTGGTCAGTGTCAACACAGTTTGAAATTTACTCTAAATGTTCAAAGAAATGTACCTAAACTTAAGAGTAAATCTCCAGACTGTTTATAGAGAAGTGGGATGTGTGCCATTGCCTTATTAACTTAGGTTTACATTTTGGGTTCACAAGACTCAATTGCTGCTACCATCACCAGGCCTGCTGTATAGAGAAGACTTAAAACCAATAATTCTCTAAATAACTAAGTGTAATTTGCTGGTGCTGAACTCTTTTAAATGTGCAATATGTCAATCTGGAAATATATGGATGAAAATGTAATTTTTTCAGCTTTCTTTAAATACTTTACAGCTCTGCAACGGTTTGCAGGTATTGTTTGTGGGTACTTCATCTTTGAGAAACATTGCTATGAATACTTTTTTGTGGAATGCTGCTGAAGACATTTTCCAAACTAGATGAGAAGAAAATTAGTATTTGTTGTGCTTCTTCTGGGTGTCAGTCATTATCTCCTTTAATCTTACTGCAACTTTGCAAATATATTGTTGTTTTAGCGTTGAAAAGATTGGAGCTCAAGGGGTATATTTCCCATTGGTCACATACTTGATATTAGAGAAATTGGAATTTGATTCAAGGGTCAGTGACTTCTTTTAGAGTTTCTCATTTGTTTTATTTGGCAGAGAAAGAAAGAAATGTTCTACTAGAATCTTTATGCTAGGATTAAAAAGTACCCCTCTTTGTGCTTTCTGTGTTAGAATTTATCCTTTGGTATAAAATTTGCATGCAGTGATTTTTTAAATAAAATAATGAGCAAATTGTACCTTTGGAAGATGTTTAACATACTAATGCATTAAAATCTGCTTTCAAAAAGCATTCATATATATGGGTATACAAAGTCATGTATGTATGTGTGTGTATGAGATAAATATCTACAACTTAAAGATGTATATATAACTTACATATATAACATATATGGTATAATTTGTTGTATGTAATTTACAGATATATTCTATAACATAAATGTGATATAAAGAGATATATAATACAATACCTATAACTCACATATGTGTATTTGTATGTATATATGTGGACATGTACACTTAATCCAACATTAGTCAAGGTTTTAGAATAGATGTTTAAAGTGACTTTACATCAGCATACTAAATTTTGTTCAAAATGACAAAATTTTAAAGGCTTTAAAATTGAGAGGGCAATTATGTTTATGTAAATTAAAAAGCTAATTCAGGAAACTTGTCTACAAACATATATTCCTTCCAGTAAATAGCACATTGTTATTAGCTGCTAAGTGCATAATCATAAGATTAGTAGTGTGAAATCATTTCCTTTTAAAAGCCTTCAAATAAACTTAAATATATAATCAAATATAGCAATGAAACTACCAACAACATAATTTTGAGATACTCAAGGCATATGCCATAACTGTACAGTGTGTCAATGTTGCCAACAGCACATATGGCTTGCTTGTTTGCCTTGCTGTGGTGTCTCCCTGCTATTGGCACAAGCAACAGCACACTACAATTCAATTCACAGACATGACACTTACATGCTGCAAGGCACACATTATATAAGGAGGCACTATCTTTGAATGGCTGGAATAAGAATAGAGTAGCTCTTTAGTTCTTATTTCAAGACTCAAGGAAAATACTATCAAGCTATCCTTAGAAGTTTTATATTTGTTTCTTTAAACAGTATCCAAAATCTCCATCGTGGCCGAGAAAGCCTTGCATCCATAATCTGGTGCCTTCTTATCTTTCTTTTGCTCCTCTTTCCTGTGCTACAGCCACACTGGCCTCTTTTTGGTTTTTTCAGTGTGCCAAACTTTTTACATACTGTTTCTTTCCAGCAAAGTGTACTTGATAGTATACATATATTAATAAGGTCCAATTTCACAAGTAACAGGAGTCTTTGTTTTACATAGATGTTCAATGAAATGTCATATTTTATTGAATAGATAAATTATTTTTTATAAATTGTTATCAGGTATTTTAAGTACCATCTTCCTTTGAGGTTGTTCACTTGCCTAGAGACAGAGTTGAAAATAAGTTCTTCATCTAAGTAATAATTAATTCCCACAAGAGTTAAAAGTGAGAATTTAATGGTGCTTTAATTGAGAAGTTCAAATATGAAGAAATACGTATAGGACATTTTTTTTGTTTGTCAACATAACAGAAAAAAGTAGAATTATCATAAATGCAGGAATGTACATTGGAGATTTTCTTTGTGAGGCCATGACCTACCATTAGGCAGCAATCATCATGAAGTCCTCTGTTAAAATGACATTCACTTTCATCAGAACCTCTCTGTGTGCTACCTCTTTCAATTCTAGTCTCTTGCCAGTTTTAGAGCTAATGGTTTCCACCGAACATATATCTCAGATAAATTTTAAATGCATTTTCTATCATCAGCACACAGCTTTGTTGTAATGTTACATGTAGGGCAACCAGACAGGCAGAATTACGGTGATTGTGAGTGGATATTTTGGTTCTAGTTCAGATGCTGTTACTTCCTAATATTGTGAGCTGCACACAAATTTTAATCATTAAAGTAGGGATGTTAATAGAACCTTCATACTAAGAGAGAGAGAAGAATTTAATGAGTTAATGACTTTCAAGTGTAGTTCTTGGCACACAGTAAGTACTCAATATTGGGTGCTCTTGTGTTTATAAAAAGTTGCTTTTCTTAAATTGCAACTTAAGAATTCCTCTTGGTGGTACAAGGTACTATGTTTCAGAGCATGGTTTAATTGGTATCCTTCATGGTTTACAAGTATACGATGCCCTGGTCATAGCCTGGGTGGCTATGAGAAAGAGAAAGAGAGAAAGAGGTAGCTCTAAGAGATCTATAAGGAATTGGGGGGCTTTAAAGAGGCAATCAGGGGAGATAAAGGGAGTCTGTCAACATGGCAGGAAGATGGGGCTTAAGTAGAGAAGATAATGAATAGAAGTTCCTTTATGATAAGAATGACTGAGAAATTTTAAGAATAGGGATGCCTGGCATTTAAGTTATTGGCTGTAATGTAACAATCATTCTGGTTCCAGATTTTAATATAGTCAGCCATACAAACATCCCTAAATATATGACACTTTGGGGAATGAAGGGCTTGGCATAGTGCCCAGTGGGGCAATAATGATACAACAAAAGCATACCAATGCTGTAAGTGAAATTTAGGGTACAGTTAGAGAATGTAGGAAAAGTGGGAACCCAAAGCCAGAGCTGAAGAAGACAAGCTAAATCATCATTCCTGCCCACAAACTCATCTTTGGAGATTTGGGGAGAGATGCAGAGTCTCTGACAATATTTGAGATGAAGGTATGTCAGCCAATTTTTACTTATTTTTTGAGAAACTGGTGACCTTATCCAGTTGGAGGACTTGGTGGCATTTAGGTTATGATATTATTAAAAAGAGAGATAGTGGTCTCTGGAAAATTCAAAGATAGGGCATCCAGAATGGTCAGGCCCATTGGAACTGATATTTATAGGCTTCCTGGCATTAGGGACCTGGAACTTTCAGGACAATGGGAACCTAAAGCTTTCATAAATAGGAATTGTTCTTTCCCTTTCCTCATCTCTCTCTCTGTCTCAGAATGTTTCTGCTTATTTCTGTGCATCTGTTCTAGACTTCTATCTCTATCACCAAACTACTCTCGCTCACTTATATTTTATATTTATTCATAACTTTTGCTTGTGCTAACCTATGAAACTCTCAATGCATATTTTCAACTTTCTTTGGGATTTCCTAGTTCAAATAGCTGAAAGAGAACCTAGTTGTACTAACTCACCTTTCCAAGCCAGGCCTGGGAAAGGCTGTCCTTGAGTCTGAATTCTCCCCATTATAAATGACTGAGGACAGACTGGTACCAGAAAACATGCCTGGTACAACCTCTGTAATTAATCTCATATTTTCAAATGTTAATTTTTTTCTTGCTAAATCTATTTAGGTAAATTAGACTTTCTGAAATTGGGGCACATTTACTTGTGTTTGGACAAAATTTTTCTGACCCATAGAATATTACAGAATAATGAACTTGAATGAGTTGAACAGAACTCAAGTTAGTTGATTGGGTTCTTGCATTCTCTTTGGATGTTACTGGCCATGGTCAAAGCTTTCTAATAAAGATTATTCTTGTAAAGACAAAATGAATGACACAGCCCAATAAGATTATTTCTAGGATGAAGGCTAAAAATAAGCAGGTAAACATCTGAACACTTCCCTGTTCTTTCTTTTCACACATTGCAAGAGATGCCAGAAAATCATTATCTGTTTCCTGTCCTCAAAACAGAGCCCACATATTGAATAACTGAGTGACAAGCAATCTGGCCTATCCATATGACCATATTGTTTTCATCCCCTAATTAGCCTAGTCCTCACTGTGCTGATGAGGAAACAGATGCATGAAGCAGCAAATTACCTTCATCTCGCCTCTGAACAAAAAAAGACACAGCATTTAATTGTCTCATTTGAACTTGAGCGATTCAAAAGCAAAAAAGTGGAAATATTCAAGAAGGGAACATTGCTTTTAAAAACATGTTTTCTTATCATTTAAAAGTCACCAGCAAATATAGATTTGAATTATAGGAATTTGGCAACTTTAGTTGGAAATGAATACTTCTTATTAAAAGACTTATAGCAAGTTGGTTCCTTAATTGACATGTGGATAAATACAGATAAATGTAAAGTGTTTGTGGTCCTGAGGGTGTACTGCACATTTATCGTCCATGTCTACTTTTCAGTCAGATTAATTGTAACGGTTCCTTTTGCATTCCTTATCTGATTACATTGGAGGTGTAATTTTGCCTGGCTATCAAAGTGGCAGAAGTATAGGAAGAAAAACAAGTGCCAGAAAGTAGCTAATGAGAACCAGTCAAACTGCCTGACAGACACAGACACTCTTTAATCTTTGAGTTTTGCCTTCCAGCTAGACCTTTGTACTACTTTGTCATTTTTATTTCTATTTCTGTGATTTCTAGACCCTAATGAAGTTTTGAGTAGTTATTATTCTTCAGATTTATTGGATACTCACAAGTTGGCAAACATTATGCTAAGTGTTTTACATAGATCATTTCATTTAATCTTTTTAATTACACTATGATGTGGGTACCATTACTATACCATTTTATAGATGAGGAAACTGAGGCTTAGGGAGTTAGAATGCGAAAGAATCAATGTTCCAAAGGCCATTATGAAAAGAACAGAAGCTAAAAATAGTTAATAAGATCTTCATAATTCTATATAGACTGCTAAAGTGGTATTGTCTTTAGGTTTTGCTTCGTGATGATGCAAGAGTTATTGTATGCTCAAGTGGCTGTCTTGAGGGTATATACTTAAAAATAATGTTTGAAGCCCAGTGAGTTTGATATAGGAAAATATTTTTATGGATCCCAGTTGCATAGTTATAAAACTTTTTAATTTGTGTTAATGTATATATGAGGAAAGTAGTATTTACACTTCATAAAGTTTTGTTTGGTACCTTTGGCATTAGTTCCCTTAAATTCTCATCTGCGCAATAGCGTCTTCAGGGAAAAACTGAGACATACAATCTAAACAAAGACACTACTGAATAATTTTTAGAAATCTTCAGAAATACCTAAAATAGTTGCAGTTTCATTCAATGCAATATGAAGTACCATGAATCAGTATAACCAACATAAACAATTATATTGAAGAGGGTAGAGAGAATAATATTTTGACATCAGGATATGTACATTTTTGAGTTTTTTAAAATTTCTATGCCGTGTGTTTACCTAATACTGCTATGTACATTAATTTGACAAAATGTTTTTTGACACCTACTATCTGCTAGATATACTAGTGATAGAATAGCAAGCCAAGTAGACATAATTCCTAACTTAAAGTTTTTGCTCTAGTGAGGGAGACAAACTTTATTAAGTTATTAAATTTATAAATTACAAAGTCAGCTAAATGTTAAAAAGAGAAAATGCAATGAAAGTCATTAAAGGGGTGTGTGTGTGTGTGTGTGTGTGTGTGTGTGTGACAGAGAGAGAGGGAGAGAGTATGTGTGTGTGTTTGGTGGGGATGTGGCATGTTTTAATTTATGGGGCTAAGTAACTTTTCCAGGCATCACTGAGGAAGTAATATTTAAGCTGAAATATGGAGGATATAGGCAAAGAATAATTGCTGTGGGTACACAGTCTGATTTGTATTTCAAAAGATCCCTCTGGCTGTATTGTGGAGAAAGGACTGGGAGAAGGCAAGAGAGTCCATTACAATAATATAGTTCAGAGATGAAAGTGATCAGACTGAGTAAGGGTAAAGAAGGAGCTAGGGAGAAGTGGATAGATACCAAAACTGTTTAGGATATAGAATTGGTAATACAAATATTATTATTATTTTCTTTTAAACAAAAAATAAAACCCCAATAACTTTTGTTCTAATTCATAAGACTTAATAGCAGAGTTATATTATGTTTTCATCATGTTATTCATTCATACAATAACACATAATTGTGTGTTTTTTGCATGTCACTAGCTTAGTTGTGAAATAATTCCTACTTCTTCCCCTCATAGAATAAAAGAGATTCATGAGTAGGTAATAATAGCATATTCTTATAATTGAAATGATAGAATTATTATGTGAGTGCTTAACCTAGCTTAATTATGCAGAGAAGGCTTGCTGGAGGAGGTGGCACCAGAAATGTGTATTTGAGGATTTGATCAGCAAATGGAACATTCTCAGCAGAGGGAAAATGAACACAAAGATAGGGAAGTGAGAAATTTAATGGCATGATTAGAGGCTAACACATATTTTACAGAGGATGAAGGACATGGGAGACGGGACTGGCTGTGTAATTTGCAGGGCCTCATGCAAGAAAATGCAGAGCTTCTTGTTAAGAAGTGATTCATGATGACTGCAGAGCAGAGAACAACTGAGAGCACAGAGAAGCATTGGACCCTTCCAAGCAAGGGACTCTGTGTGACTGCACAGGTTGCCTGTCTGTAAAGCCGGCATAGCTAGAGGTGCTGGTAGTAAGTTGGAGATGTAGACTATGAAGAAAGAAGAATTAAGATTTGTAAGCTTTCTACTTGAGGGCTTAGGTGATATTGACGCAACCAACAGAAATAGAGGCTATAAGATGGAGAATGGTCCCATTGTGGTGGCTCAAACCTGTGATTCCAGCAGTTTGGGAAGCCTAAGTGGGAGGACCTTTTAAGGCCAGGAGTTTGAGACCAATAGCTGGGCATGGAGGTGTGAGCCAGTGGTCCCTGCTACTCTGGAGGCTGAGCTGCTAGGATTCCTTGAGCCCATCAGGAGGTTGAAGGACAATAGAGCAAGACCTTGTCTTGACAAAAAAAAAGAAAAAAAAAAAAGAATGGCCAGGTGTCAGGAAATGGTGATTAGTTTATATTTTGGCAAGTTTATTTTAAGATATCTCTGGAGTATTCTATTGGAAATGCCTACCCAACATAAGAACTTGACTGTATTAGGAGAGACTAAGGCTAGAGAGTTTTGTGGATGTGGAAATTATAAAGTAGATGAGTGGGTCAAAAAGACTGAGAAGAGGAGCAAGACAAGGACAAAACCTTCAGGAACCTCAAGACTCTCAGAAAGTTTATTCGTAGAAGCCTTTAATACAGAATACAGGTCTCCAAAGCCCATGCCCCCCTTGAAGCTTGGGACAAATTGTTTCTGTGCCACATGTTATTTTCTTGGCTTCTGAGACATACTAATACCATACCATGCTGGCCATTTCAGTAATACTAACATCAGTTAAAGCTTTTCTCTGCCAACACAATATGAAGTTAATACCAGTGTGAGACAGGCACAGTCAGTGTCACTTCAGTAACCAGAAAATAGCTACTTTGAACCTTATTACTCGTTTATGCCTCCTATATTAAAATGTTTCAATTAAACAATCATTTACTGAACCCCTATTTGCAAAGTACCATATTTGTGACATCACTGAGCAAATACTAAAAAAAAAAAATCACTATTTTGCCTGTATTTTTTGAGGCATATTGGTCCATTAATTGGCTTCTGTATCATCTCAAATTTACTATTTTCTTTATCTGGGACAATCAAGTGGAAATAGTGTCATCTACAAAATAACTGAAAAAAGTGTTTGTTATCTATTTTATGATTTTCAAACTTTAATATTGTATTTCACTATCAAAGTATAATTTTAAGGAATTTTCTACAATTGGTTGAATTTTGTTAGCTATTATGAAGTACTTATCAAAGCCACCTTTTTTCCTATTCAGGATTAATATGAATATTAAAACATATAATGGTTAAATTTCATGTTGTCATGAAAGGTTATTTTCATAATATAGCTCTGCATAGATTTTGATGGATGCTATTTGGTTAATTCAAAACTTTACCATAAACTCATATTAGATATCTTATGAACTCTGAGAAAAAGAAAATATGAAATAAATGAAGATTCCAATATCAGTAAGCTGTAGTTTTATCCATATACCAAAATTAATAAGATAGTTTTATTCCAAAGTTATAAAAAATGGATAATTATTTAAAGTAACCAGTAAATACTGATCTCATTACCATATGCATTGTTGTTAAAGTATACTCTATGGTTAGTAACATTTGAAAAAGAAAATTAAAAATTGAATCACAGTGTTGTTACGTAGTATGATATACAAAGCTACTTACTATGCTACGGGAAAAATCTATTTCATGTTTTTCTGTTTTCTTCATTTAATTGGCACTTTTTTCTAGAATCATTGCCCAGATCTTATGATGTAAAACAAATTTTCACTTTGTCAAAATGCAGTTAGGGATGTATTATGAACTGCTGCCATGTTTTGGAAAATGGCAAGTGTGGAATCCTCTTTTTATGTGCCAGCTTTGACAGAAAGGATAAAGACAACAGTAGTCATCTTATTTTCCCATTGCAGTGATTATCAATATATTCAGTAAGAATAATTCACACCCCCGAGCCTGTCAGAAAGATGAAATGATTTTAACTACAGAATAATAATAAACCATATTCAAAATTAATTAGCAATGTTAATTTTTATTATATATATAATAAATAATTTATATATAATATATATTATATTATATATATTATATATAATAATATAAATAATATAATATATATAATAAATAATATATCATATATATTATTAACAATAATATATATAAAATCAAAACAAAAATGAACATCATCGGAATTGACAGGTCTCCATTTTTTCTCTCTACCTGGTTTATTAAGACAGTATACATTTTATTCTATATTCAACTTTCTTAAACAGACCTTTGTGTTTTTTTCATACTAAATTAGCATGAACAGCAGCTTAATGAAGTAAGAAGAATTTGCAACAATTGTTTGGGGGATAGGAATCACTTTTTATTTCAATAAAAGCTAGATGCATAATATACTTTTAATATACAAGCTAATATATGTTAACATTATTGGCTTATTCTCATTCATCATATAGCTCAGTATTACTGAAAGTATGGGCCACAGATTGGTGCTGCTCTTCTATGATATAAGTACTAAAATTGAGACTGAGTATTTAGGAAATTTTTTATAAGCTTGACATTGTTATAACATGCAAACACATGACATTTTTTCTAGTAATTTGTTTTTACTATATTTAAAAAGTGTTGTAGAGTAGCAGTTTCAAACTAAAACAAACTATTCCTTTACGTGTAGATAGTTTGAGAAGTACTGCTCTTTCCAATTATATACTTTCTACCTCTCTGCATTTTCCTTCATTAAGAATTACTTAAGGTAGGTTTTTTTTTTAATATGGAACTCAAAACATCTCAAATTGCTTAATAACTTTTTATTATTTGTCTATTTGTAAGGAGTATGAGAAGTCAGGAAGCAATAGCAAAAAAGAAAAGAAAGCCTTAAGAGCCACGTACATCTGGATTCAAATAAGCTATATTACTTTCTAGCTGTGCAATTGGAGGCAATTTATTTACATTTCTTGAGCCTCTATTTCCCTAATTGTAAATGGAGATAATAACGTCTATGATAAAAGGTTGTTGTGCCAATATATTTTAGGTTTCAGTGCATTTTAGCGTCCTCTCTCTCCTGGGTCTCTTCCTTTTAGTAGGAAAGTTGAATAATAAAGAATATTTATAGATACACATTTTATAATGTACTATACTCATTTATTGAACAAACCACAATTGAGAAGCGTGAACACTATTAATTTATGTTGAACATATTTGATTGATGACATGTGTTGGATTTTGCATGATTAAATACTTAATAAGTTACAACTAGTTATAAAATGATAGTTGATTTACAAATGGATTTCCTAATTTTTATTACAGAAAATAGATGTTACTCACTTAAGTATGAGAGAGTTTCAAGTACTTGTGACATTGCCCCTAATTTGAGTCAGAGGAGGTGACAAACAACAGGTGTTAAAACCTTTCATTTTCTTGTTAACTGACTGGATAATTTGGTAAATATAATCTAGATTTGCTTTTGGCTGTCATCAAAACAGAAAACAATTATTATTAAATATACTATAGCAGTGTTATTAGCATTAGCAAATTACCTGCAAAATAATTTACATATGCAAAATGTAACTTTGAATCTTCTTTATGATTTTTGTTCCAGAACTAATAACAACAGCAATAAGTGCAAAAAGGAATAGATTATTTTTAGAAAGTTGTGCGTTTTCATTTATATTATAGTAACAGATTTTCAAAACAATCTGGTCTTATCCACTAAAATAAGCTAGGTTGTTTCTTCGCACAGATGGATAAGAAAGGACTGCTCTAGAACATAAAATTGAAGGCATTGGATAGATCATACTTAATTTTCAATGTTGCAGAGATCTCGATTTATTGGTTGTAGTATTGGACAATTTCTTAATTATAGTAGATTATTGTATTTCTGTATTAATGGATTTCTATTTGTCTAGTTGGCAGGGATATTTTAGGATTAAAGGCTAAAGACTCTGCAAAGAGTCTCTTTCTTAGAATTTTGTTGATGAACATAGACAATGAGCACAATACTATTTAAGTAATAAAATATTTCTAAAAACCAGTTAGAACATTTCTCCAATATGAAATGGATTGTAAGATATTAATTTTGATTCAAGAATGAAGGTTACTGTTACAGACAAAGGCACCACTTCAATCATATTTTCTTTGTGAAATATGTCTCTAGTCAAAACATTGGGTTGAAGGCAAAGTAGTTGCCCTCATTCTCTCTCATGTTTGAGTTATTTTAATCATAGCAAAGATTCACATGAATGTTGTTATTCTTGTCTAGGTCCTGTGTAGTATTTTCTTGACTTTCCATACTTTATAAAGCATCTAGGTTAGTTGTAGGAAAGAGTATTAATTTGATCTATTACACTATTTTACTTATAAATAGTAATGTAATTTACATGTTAATTGATAGCTTTTATTTGTATCTGCTTCTTTTTAAAGAAATGTTTCTTGAATTAAATTTAGGAAAAGTCCAGAATAAAAAAGAAATACATTAAGATAATCCATAATCTCTTCTTTTAGATTGTTAGCCCTTTAGTGTAATTCCCCCAAAGGGTTGAAGTTACCCAGCTAATAACGGGCAAAGACATTTCGGGACCTCAGAAGTAACTGAAACAGGAACTAGAAAATCCAGAAACCACTCTTCTTCCTTCTCATCTATCTATGCTTTTCACCATGTGTTAGTGTTATTCTCACAGATTAACTCTACAAAGTTGGACAATAGCTGCCAACATCTTCCAGTCTCATATCTTCTTAACTTTGCCATTCAAAGAATAAGGCTCTCTTCTTCCCTTAATTCCAATTTGGAAAACCTCAGAGAAGGTCTCTGATTGGCCCAGGTCTCATTGTAAAACTGTATGTTTGGCTGGGAGGAGTTGGTCCTATGATAGGCAATCCTTATTTTAATCACGTAGTTGGAGTAAGCAGAAAATAGGTTCCTCAAATAAGGCACGTATTTTTTTTTCACCTCAAAGCTAATGATGATAGGCCAGTTACTGGGTGAAGAAGCACAGAGAGGCTGGCACTATTTTCCAGATAGATGTGTTGTAAGAACATAATCTTTACTTTATTTGAAGCAGTATGAGGGCTTACAGCTAATTATATCTTGGTTGGGTATGGGTGACAACAAATAATGAATTAGCAGTCTTTGCCTTTATTCACCAGAAATTTATAACCTACTTGTATGTGTATAACAGACAAACCAGACATTTAAAAAAATATATTGTGAACTTATGTGATATTGAAGACTGTATGTACAATAGAATTTTCAGAGAATTTCAGGATCACTATGTGCTATAGTCTTCTGAAGGTTTTGAAAAGTTCAGTTTGACTTAACTTAGAATAATACAGTATTAATAATTAGAGCTAAAGAGCTAAAGAAAACTGATGTTCCATCTGAAAAGAGGAGCGTAGGGAATATTTTAGAAACAGGAATAGGTGTAGGATGTGCCAAAAACAATGAGACTGGTCCATTGTAGTGCTGGAAATTGTTGTGAAAAAAAAAGATTAAGTATGCATGATCACACTAGAATTTTGGAAGGCATTGAAAAATCTGAATGTGTGCATATTGTTTTAAAAATATACTGTTTGGTCTCAAATTTGAGGTAGTACTCTCCAAAAAATTAAAAAACAGTAATATCAGTAATATCATGAATAGCTGTAAGAGATTTACCTGTGCAGTTATTGAGGAAATAAGAGAATTCAAAAAGCTTTTTATGGTGCTAAGCATACTGTTGGAATGCAAGACATAATATCTTTTTAGAACAGCCACTAAAAAGTGACAATCACATTTCTCTGAACTAGCAATGACATTCAAAGAGTTCCAGTAATATTTATGTAGCAGATGCATCATTATCAGGACATAGACTGAAAAGGAAGTTTACAAGTAGTGCAGAAATATAAATCCATTTAAATTTGTCCTAAGTAGTTCTAAGTGCCTAATCTTATAAAACTATGTTTTTGAAAGAGACATTCAAATGTAGAAATTTCATAATGGTTTCATTATGTGAGAAAACTTTGAAGTATTTTTGGCCCTAAACATTTAAAAGATTATTTTATGTTATGTCTACAAATAATGAAAGGATACTATTTTTAGCAATCAGATTATTCAGATGTTTAGTAGTTGAAAAATACCATCACTGTATTATATGTAGATTTTGAAAAGCACTTCTTTTTAGTGAGTTAAATGATATAAAGAAAGAAATCTATTTCTTGGATATTTGATTTCTTTTGATTCACCTTTTGAAATATTAAATATTGAAACACAGTTAACATTTTAGAAAAATAAGATTTGATTGACCCACATAGCAGTCTACAAATCAACAATGGCCTACTGATACAGAGAGAAGATAATTTTTTTCCTAATAAGGGAACAATTTGTAACCATTGAATAATTGTGTTTGTAAATTGGTAATGTGGCAGATAACTTATAAAGGAAATATATCCTGTCCTGTTCAAATGGTTGTGTTGAATTTTGAATTCTGCTGGATGTTTATAATTCTCCTTTGAACTGACAGTTTTCAGTCTTGCCCACAAAAAAAGTACGGTTCTCATAGGATATACTCCCAGCATTGGTTCTACCACTCTCGTGAAATACCAAAATGTGCATATACCAGGTCCTGAAGTCAGCCTTGAGAAACTGAGTGTATTAGTCTGTTTTCACACTGCTGATAAAGATATACCTGAGACGGGACAATTTACAAAATAAAGAAGTTTATTGGACTTACAGTTCCACATGGCTGGGGAGGCCTCACAATCATGGTGGAAAGCAAGGAGGAGCAAGTCATATCTTATGTGGATGGCAGCAGGCTAAGAGAGAGCTTGTGCAGAGAAACTCCCATTTTTAAAACCATCAGATTGTGTGAGACCCATTTGCTGTTACAAGAACAGCCCACCCCATGATTCAATCATCTTCCACCGGGTCCCTCCCACAGTGCTTGGGAATTATGGGAGGTACAAAATGAGATTTGGGTGGGGACACAGAGCCAAACCATATCATTCCACCCCTGGCCCCTCCCAAATCTCATGTCCTCACATTTCAAAATCATTCATGTTTTCCCAACAGTCCCCCAAAGCCTTAACTCGTTTCAGCCTTAACTCAAAAGTTCACAGTCCAACGTCTCACCTGAGACAAGGCAAGTACTTTCTGCCTGTGAGCCTGTAAAATCAAAAGCAAGTTAGTCACTTCCTAGATACAATGGGGGTACAGGAATTGGGTAAATACAGCCATCCCAAATGGGAGAAATTGGCCAAAACAAAGGGGCTACAGGACCCAGGCATATCCAGAATCCAGCAGGGCAGTCAAATCTTACAGTTTTAAAATGATCTCCTTTGACTTCATGTCTCACATCCAGGTCATGCTGATGCAAGAGGTAGATTCCAATGGTCTTGAACAGCTCTGCCCTTATGGCTTTGCAGGATACAGCCTCCTTCCAGCTGCTTTCATGGGCGAGTGTTGAGCGTCTGCAGTTTTTCCAGGTGCACAGTGCAAGCTGTCAGCAGATCTACCATTCTGGGGTCTGGAGGACGGTGGCCCTCTTCTCACAGCTCCACTAGGTGGTGCCCCAGTAGGAACTGTGTGTGGAGGATTCCACCCCACATTTCCCTTCTGCATTGCCCTAGCAGAGGTTCTCCATGAGCACCCCACCTCTACAGCAAACTTCTGCCTGGGCATCCAGACATTTCCATACATCTTCTGAAATCTAGGCAGAGGTTCCCCAATCTCAATTCTTGACTTATGTGCACTGGCAGGCTCAACATCACATGGAAGCTGCCAAGGCCTAAGGCTTGCACCCTCTGAAGTCACAGCCTGAGCTCTATGTTGGCCCTTCAGCCACATCTGGAACAGCTGAAAGGGGCCAGCCAACCTGGGATGCAGGGCATCAAATCTCTAGGCTGTACACAGCATAGGGACTCTGGGCCTGGCCCATGAAACCACTTTTTCCTCTCAAGCCTCTGGGCCTGTGATGGAAGGGGCTGCTGCAGAGGTCTCTGACTTGCACTGGAGACATTTTCCCCATTATCTTGGTGATTAACATTCGGCTCCTCATTACTTATGCAAATTTCTGCAGCCAGCTTGAATTTCTCTTCAGAATATGGGATTTTCTTTTCTACTGCATTGTCAGGTTGCAAATTTTCCAGACTTTTATACTCTGTTTTCCTTTTGAAACTGAATGCCCTTGACAACACCCAAGTCACATTTTGAATGTTTTGTTGCTTAGATATGTCTTCCGCCAGATACCCTAAATCATTTATCTCAAGTTCAAAGTTCCACAAATCTCTAGGGCAGGGGCAAAATCCTGCCAGTCTCTTTGCTAAAACATAACAAGAGTCACCTTTGCTACAGTTCTGAACAAGTTCATCTCCATCTGAAACCACCTCAGCCTGAACTTTATTGTTCATATCACTATCAGCATTTTTGTCAAAGCCATTCAACAATTCTCTAGGAAGTTCCAAACTTTCCCACATTTTCCTGTCTTTTCAGCCCTCTAAACTCTTCAAACCTCTGCCTGTTGCCTGGTTCCAAATTGGCTTCCACATTTTGGGGTATCTTTTCTGCAGTGCCCCACTCTACTGGTACCAATGTACTGCATTAGTCCATTTTCACCTGCTGATAAAGACATAACTGAGACTGGGCAATTTACAAAAGAAAGAGGTTTATTGGACTTACAGTTCCACATGGCTGTGGAGGCCTCACAATCATGGCAGAAGGCAAGGAGGAGCAAGTCATATCTTACTTGGATGGCAGCAGGCTAAGAGAGCTAGTGCAGAGAAACTCTCATTTTTAAAACCACCAGATCTCATGAGACCCATTCACTATCATAAGAACAGCACGGGAAAGACCCACTCCCATGATTCAGTCATCTCCCACCAGGTCCCTTCCACAACATGGGAATTTTGGAAGCTACAAGAAGATATTTGGGTGGGGACACAGAGCCAAACCATATCACCAAGTATATACAAAAGTTGGTCCTTCATATATTTGGGTTTCAAATCTTGCAAATACAGTATTTTCAATCCACATTTGGTTGAGGAGAATCCACGTATAAGTGGACCCATGCAGTTCAAACCTGTGTTGTTCAAGGGTCAACAGTAATTTTATGTTTAATGAAGATGGAATAATACAACAAAAGTCACTACTGTTGGAATTATAATTATGATTTTAAGCTTTTAAAGTTGAATAATAATAGTTTCTTGAATATTGGTGTAAAACAGATTGATTTAAAACAGTAAAGTGTCTTGCAAACTTTTAAGATACTTTCAGGATGTGTAGAAATTGGTGGCTCTGGTTCTTATATCTAGTCTCACTTAAAGTTTTTTATTATTTGCTGTCAGAACACAGAGCTTAACTTATTAGCTATTGTGTTACTTTTGAATGTTAAATAGAATTTCAAATAGAAGAACTTCAAGTATTTCTTCTATTTGAAATTCCACTTAACATTTGAAGTTTGTTTGTAGCAAACTAGGTTAGAGAATAGACTGTGGATGGGGAAAAGAGGACAATAAAATGGATGTATGTCAATATTTGAGACACATAGCCAGGGGATGACTACTTTAGGTATAAATGGTGGAAAGCACAAAACTATATTGGTTAGGGAGGTAATGAAGAAAATAGGAAGTGGAGAAAAAGGTACTGATCTGAGTCACAGCTATGGTTAACAGCAAGGCTAGACTATAAACGCTTTTCTTTGAAATTTGGCTCCAATTTTCATATGCTTTAGTGATCCTAGGTAATTTGCTTACTAAGTTTTTTAAATAGTTATTTTAGGCTAAAATAGGTGTGTGTATATTTTGTAGGAAAACACTTTGTAAATTATACAGAGATATGAAAATATAGATTATCATTGTCATTCTGATTCTGCTTCCTCATCCATTCAGCAAAGAGGTGCGCTGTGACCATGACTGTTTGCTTTCCCTTTCATTTATTCATATTTGCCTTCTTCAGCAAATTTTAAGTAAAATCAAACTTAGGAAGTTGTCAGGGCTTAACTTTAGCAATTTTGATTATGCCATTGGTTTTGGTCTCTTCATGATAATTTATCATTCTTGAGATGGAAAAGACCTAGGAGGTCATTTTGTTCAACCCTCCTTTTAAAATCGGGAAACAAGTCTAGAGAGAATTATATAAATGCTGGATTGCTAACCAAGGTATCTTATTTCCTAGCCTCCTGGGCTAATTCTTCAATATTGTAATTCTGTCCGTTTCACTTTACATTTATTTCAAGTGTGTGGCTTGGAAAATCTCACATAGGTAGATGTTGGCAGAACTAGGCAAGAACAGAGTTTTACTATCGTTGTATTATAATATTTCTGATTGTCTTTGACTGTCAATTTGTATTGTGTTAGTTTCTAAGGGGTGTGTGTGTGTGTGTGTGTGATATTTCCCTTTCTAAATAGATTGCAAAACCTTTATGATCTTTGATTAAAACAAATAGTTTTGAGTGCCGACTATATGTAAATCATTGTTGCTGTTTTCAAAAGTCATTATTAATTGACCACCATTTGTTTTGTGGGAAAGAAACAGTTTAAACTTTGTAGGTAACAAAACTTATTTGGGGTCAATAGGCTCGAAGTTTCACTCTAGAAAACTGACATAGTTGCTTAAAATATATAATGTACTTCTAGCTATGTCAAATTGAATTACTAATTGACAGACATTGGTACTCTTATAATTAGAACTCCTTTGAAACTACAATCCATGAAATGTGAAAATGAGAATAGGAAATTAAATTCTTTATTGGTTCTCAGGCAGCTAAACTGGCACTCCCATGTTAAAATGTCTAAGTATTAATTTCATAATTGCTATGAACAAAATCTGTTCTTACCTGTTTACAAATGTATAAAACAAAAATAATGAACAACAAACAAAACAAATGACTGCAAAATGATTCTACTGGAATGGAACCATGCTTGCAAATATTTACTTACCCATAAAAAAGAGAGCTTCTGGTCTCAGAAATAAATCTGTTTACAGTATATATGGAATTATACCAATATTTTTTGTGAGGTTCTTAAAATTATACTTAAAAATATGACACAATAGTTAAAAAAGTAGAACCAAATAACATACTTGATTTCAAAGCAATAATTAAATATTTTTAATCATTCCCAGCTAAGATGATTTGATTTCAGGGTAAGAAGGAAAGTCATTATTTTGAGACCACATGGGTCTACTGATACCCTCTCACGCATAACTAATCCTTGTCACATCACTCCAACTAGTTAAGCAGAAGTGGCAGTTTCTATATTCCACTTGCAGAGGTGTTGACTGCTGATATTGTATATTGTGTGCAGAAAGTATCACTGGATAAGAGCAGGTAGGAAATTGTTCTAGCTAAGAGAAGGTTTGCATGTCAGTTACCCTTCCTTTTATTTCTCTTTAATATTTAGACAAGGTGATTAAACTTAAATTTAAAGTTTCTCAATGTCTTTCCATGTATCCCAAATAGGATGGTAATTCTGCAATATGAAACAGGGCCAATTAATCACCTTTTGAACTGATTCATGGAGCTAATTGAATGAAACTGGCTGGGGATACACACAAAATAATTAGTTTGTGCCTCTCAGATTGTCAGTATTGGGGCATTGTAATGTATCATTTTACCACATAGAAGAACACTAATGCAGAATAATAATTTCAGTCTTTTGAGGTTTTTTTTCTTTTACTATCAAATAAGCCTTTTCAGGTATAAATAAAGTTTAACATGTAAAAATAATACGGAAATTTTATGGTAGATGAAATAATTTTAATGTTTACAATCAGAAAAGCATGTCAATAATGAGATTAGTATATGGCCCAGTGAGATAGAGATATAGAGATGATAGATAGATATATCTTAATCTAAAGCATATATACATATATGTGTTTTTAATTATTATTTTTAATTGACACAAATGTTCATATTCTGGAGTACATTGTGCTATTTTACATTTACACAATATGTAGTGATCAAACCAGGATAATTAGCATATTCATCACCTCAAACATTTACCATTTCTTTGTGTTGGGAAAATTCAAAATCCTCTCATCTAGCTCTTTGAAAATATATAATTGTCGTTAACTATAGTCACCCTACAGTGCTATATAACACTAGAAGTTATGTTTCCTATTTAGCTGTGATTTTGCATCCCTTAACCAACCTCTACCCATACCTCCTTCCACGATCCTCTCCAGCCTTTCAAACCACTGTTCTACTCTATACTTAACATAAGATCAACTTTTTCAATTTCGACATGAATGAGAACATGCAGTATTTATTTTGTGTGTGTGCCTAGCTTATTTAATTTAACATAATTTCTTCCTGGCTCATCCATGTTGCCATAAATGGCAGATTTCATTCTTTTTTATGGCTGAAGAGTATTCTATTGTGTATAAGTACCATATTCCCTTTATTTATTTATCTGTTAATAGATACTTAGTTTGATTCCACATCTTGGCAATTGTGAATAGTGCTGCAATAAACATGGCAGTGCACATATGTTTTTGGCTTACTGATTTCCTTTCCTTTAGATATATACGCAGTAGTGTAATTGCTGAATCATATGGTAGTTATATCTTTACTTTTTTGAGGAGCATCCATACTGTTTTCAATAATGCCTGTACTAATTTATATTTCCACTCACACTGTATAAGAATTCTCCTTTTTTGGCATCCCTGTCATTATTTCTTATTTTTTATCTTTTTGAGAATACCCATTCTAACTGGGGTGTGATGATATCTCATTGGGGTTTTGATTTCCATTTATCTAATAAGTAGTGATATTGAACATATTTATATGCTTGTTTGCCATTTGTATGTCATCTCTTGAGAAATATCTGTTCAGATACTTTACCCATCTTGAAATTGGATTATTTATTTTTTTGCTGTTGAGTTGTTTGAGCTCATTGTATATTCTGCATATTAGTCCCTGACAGATGAATAGTTTGCAAATATTCTCTCCCGTTCTGCCAGTTGTCTCTTCAATTTGTTGTTGCTTTTACTATGCAGAAACTTTTTAGTTCGATATAGTTTCATTTGTCTGTTTTTGCTTTTGTTGCCTGTGCTTTAAGAGCTTAACTATAAAATCTTTGCCCAGACCAATGTCTTGAAGTGTTGTTTCTCCAATGTTTTCTTCTAATAGTGTCATTGTTTTGGGTCTTACATTTAAGTCTTTATTCCAGATAAAGTTGGTTTTTGTATATGGTAGATGTATTAGTCCATTTTCACACTGCTGATAAAGACATACTTGACACCGGGCAATTTGAAAAAGAAAGAAGTTTAATTGCACTTACAGTTCCACGTGGCTAGGGAAGCCTCACAATCATGGCAGAAAGCAAGGAAGAGCAAGTCAAGTCTTACATGGATGGCAGCAGGCAAAGAGAGAGAGCTTGTGCACAGGAACTACTCTTTTTAAAACCATCAGATCTCATGAGACTTATTCACGATCATGAGAACAACATGGGGAAGACTTGCCCCCATGACTGAGTTATCTCCCACCAGGTCCCTCCCACAACATGTGGGAATTCAAGATGAGATTTGGGTGGGGACACAGAGCCAAACCATATCGTTCTGCCCCTGACCCCTCCCCAATCTCACATCCTCACATTTTGGAACCAATTATGCCTCCCCAACAGTCCCCCAAAGTCTTAACTCATTTCAGCATTAACTCAGAGTCCACAGTCCAATGTCTCATCTGAGACAAGGCAAGTCCCTTCCACCTATGAGCATGTGAAACCAAAAGCAGGTTAGCTTACTTCCTAAATAGAGTGGGGGTACAAACATTGGGTATATACAGTCATTCCAAATGGAGAAATTGGCCAAAACAAAGGGGCTACAGGTCCCATGCATGTCTGAAATCCAGTGGGGCAGACAAATCTTAAAGCTCCAAAATGATCTTTTATGACCCCTTCTCTTACATCCAAGTCACGCTGGGATGCAAGAGGTGGGTTCCCATGGTCTTGGGCAGCTCTGTCCATGTGGCTTTTCAGGGTACAGCCTCCCTCCTGGCTGCTTTCACAGGCTGGCTTTGAGTGTCTGCTGCTTTTCCAGGCACATGGTGCAAGCCGTCACTGGGTCTACCATTCTAAGGTCTGGTGGATGGTGGCCCTCTTCTCACAGCTCCACTAGGTGGTGCCCCAGTAGGGACTCTGTGGGGGTAGGGTTCCCACCCCACATTTCTCTTCCATACTGCCCTAGCAGATGGTGTCTATGAGAGCCCTTCCCTTGCAGCAAATTTCTACCTCAACATCCAGGAGTTTCCATACATCTTCTGAAATGTAGCAGCTTTCAGCCATGATTGTAGCAGCTGGAATGCATGGCACCAACTCCCTAGGCTGCAAACAGCATGGGGACCCTGGTTCCTGCCCAAGAAACCACTTTTTCCTCTTAGGCCTCTGGGCCTGTGATAGCAGGGGCTGCCATGAAGACCTCTGACATTCCCTGGAGACATTTTCCTCATTGTCTTGGTGATTAACATTCGACTCCTCATTACTTATGGAAATTTCTGCAGCCAGCTGGAATTTCTCCTCAGAAATTGGGACCTTCTTTTCTATTGCATTGTCCAGTTGGAAATTTTCTGAAATTTTATGCTCTTCTCTATTTACAAAACTGAATGCTTTAACAGCATCTAAGTCACTTCTTGAATGCTTTGCTGCTTAGAAATGTCTTCCATCAGATACCCTAAATCATCTCTCTCAAGTTCAAAGTTTCACAAATCTCTAGGGCAGGGGCAAAATGATGCCAGCCTCTTTGCTAAAATATAACAAGAGTCACCTTGGCTCCAGTCCCCAAGAGGTTCCTCATCTCCATCTGAGACCACCTCAGCCTGGACCTTATTATTCGTATCACTATCAGCATTTTTGTCAAAGCCATTCAACGAGTCTCTACGAAGTTCCAAACTTTCCCACATTTTTCCTGTCAGCCCTCCAAACTGTTCCAACCTCTGCCTGTAACTCAGTTCCAAATTGGCTTCCACATTTTGGGGTATCTTTTCAGCAATGCCCCACTCTACTGGCACCAATTTGCTGTATTCATCCATTTTCATGCTGCTAATAAAGACATACCTGACACTGGGCAATTTACAAAAGAAAGAGGTTTAATTGGACTTACAGTTCCACATGCTGAGGGAGCCTCACAATCATGGTGGAAGGCAAGGAAGAGCAAGTCATGTCTTATGTGGATGGCAGCAGGCAAGGAGAGAGAGCTTGTGCAGGGGAATTACTCTTTTTAAAACCATCAGATCTTGTGAGAATTATTCAGTATCAGAACAGCATGAGAAAGACTTGCCCTCATGATTCAATTACCTCCCGTCAGGTTCCTCCCACAACACATGTGAATTCAAGATGAGATTTGGGTGGGGACACAGCCAAATCATATCAGTAGGGGTCTAGTTTTATTATTTTCCATGTGGGTATCCAGTTTTTCCAGCAAAATTTTTGAAAAGATTGTCCTTTCTCGCATGGATGTTCTGGTGCCTTTGTTGAACATTAGTAGGCTGTAAATATATGGATTTATTTCTGTGTTCTCTATTCTGTTGTATTGGGTTACGTGTCTGTTTTTATGCCATTTTCATGCTATGTTGGATACTGCAGCTTTGTATGAAATTGAAGTAAGGTAGTATAATGCTTCCAGCACTGTTCTTTTTTTGGTCAAGATAGCTTTGGCTATTTGAGGTCTTTTGTGGTTCCATTCAAAATTTTTTAGAAATTTTTGTGAAGAATGTCATTGGTATTTTGAGAGAGAGTGTATTGAACATGTAGACTGCTTTTGGTAGTATGGTCATTTTCACAGAATTATTACTTCCAATTCATGAATATGGCATGTCTTTTCATTATTTTTGTCCTCTTCAATTTTTTTCATCAGTGCTTTATAGTTTTAGAGATCTTTCACCTTCTTGTTTAAATTTATTCCTTTTAATATTTTATTTGTATTTTACATTAGTGTGGCTAGTGTAAATTATGTGTAGTTTTGATTACCAAAGGTTGTCATCCTGACTTTCCTTAATAAATTGACAGTTGTGTATGGGGAAATAATTAACTTGATGAGATTATGGGAATATTCTGTGTACATCTAATACTATAAAATAAAAAAAACAACTCAAAGAGTACAAACTAATTATGTCCTCATATATGAAGGTTAAAGTTTTCTTATATATAAAACCCAAAAGCCTTCAGATATATGGCCTCAGAAATCACCCTGTACAAATTTACTTGTCAAACATTTGATTATACTTAAATCCCTTTTCTATTTTGGTTATCCAAAGGAGCTAATTAGCGAATGAAAATATGGAGCTTTTAATAAATGTCTAATGGTAAGAATGAATGTAACTCATTCATTCATTCTCAGCTATTTAAATGCCTATAATATGCCTGTGCTACACAATGGGTCCAAACATGAACAAGATATGTTCTTCTCCTTAGGACACTCCTGAAATTATTCTCTTCTTTTCCCACCCAAATATATCTATAAAGTTTATTAATTTTTGTTTCTAAACATTTTCCTCATCTGTTCACCTCCTTCTCTCCTTCTTAACTTCTACTGCCTTATTTGTTGCCCACAGTAGTTTCTATCTGGAACCCTTATAATCCATTGTCTCCAAATCAGTCCCTCCAGCATCTCCCCATTAAATCTGTCTTACACTGTGCTTGAATGACTTTTTTTTCAGTAGAGACCTGATTGTGTGACTCTTGTACCTAAAACTTTCACTGCCCAGAGAATCAAGTCCAAATTTCTAGGCACAACCTACAGGTCTTTCACAGCCTCTTGGTATTCTGCCTTTCAAGACTCATCTTCCTCTCTCTACATGCCTGATTCATTCGTTATTGCAAAATTGGGTTTCTCAGTTTTCTTTAACAAATGATACACTTTCTCATGCATGCACCTTTCTCTACTTGAATGCCGTAATCCACCTTTCCTCACCATATGTCCCTTACAGATTTCTATATATCTTTCAGAGCCTAACTAAAAAGAGAATTCTTACCATTTTTTTTCCCTGATTCCCTACCCCCTAAAAAAAATGGAATTGTCCCCTTGGCTGCCTTTGCATGGTCCTTTCAAAAGATATTACAGTTTTTTGTTGTAATCATTCTCTCCTGCTCCACTCATTTGCTTTCCAATGTTTCTGCTTTGTTTTTACATGCTCAGCAAATGGCAAAGTATATGACACATAGTAGGTATCTAATAATATTTGTTGACATGAATTATTTTAAAAAACAGTAGGGAATCAAGGCAGGCAGAACACTAGCTGATTATTTCCTATTAAATTAGAACATACAATAGAAGAACATTATTTTGTGAATACTTTGTATATCATAAATAATATTAAATCTGAATAATAAAAAATAATAAATATTTACCTTAGCAAAGAAAAATCCTTGTAAATATTACTAGGGTGCCTACAGATATTGCCAGTATCCTATTTTTAACAATGATCTTTAAGATCAAGACTTTACTCTGATTCCAGGATGTTAGTGCAAATTAAAAAGAATATTGTGTTTGGATTTCACATATAGGCCTAATTCTAGTCAATACTCTTTACCAGGAAGTTATCTCAATCATCCTTTCAAATGGTTCTAGCCAAAGAGAATGGAATTCATGGAGAAATTTGTCTGAGTTGCTTAAACAATGTTGAATAAATTTTAATGTATTAAAGATAACAGATGTAGAAGTAATTAAGCCAAATTATGCCAATAGAGTGATAGGTAGTGATTTAATGGTATTAATTCTAGAGATATCACAGGACAATCAGCAAGAAAGCAATTAACATGGAATGAAGCTTATTATCACCTTCGTAGAAAGCTTGGGGGTTATCCATTTCTGAGAGGATACTCTGTGTGATAACAGTGCAAGTAATATATAACAAAATTTGGAACAGTCTGTAAAGAAGGGGTTGGAAATATCTGAAAGATAGTGTAGATGGTTGGATAAAGAAAATTAAACCAGCAAAGATTCATGTAGGAAGGAAGAGAACAGAAATGTGCTATGATTGGGAATCCCAAAAATCCTAAAATATTTTGTTTATATTATTTCTGGCTTTGAGCTTAAAAATATATATATTTAGAGCAAAAACATATATACAACACCTGTCTCTATTAGCCTGAAATGGTTCATAGGTGTAGGAATGATTTATACAAACATTTAAAAATATTTATTTTGTGATGTATCATTAAATATTACTAGGATATCTTTTAGGTACCCCTGCCATTTTACCATTTCAAGTTGGCATAATGAAAGTTATTACACATTTCTGTGAAAAAAAAAATCCTTTGGGGCACCTGTAGAGTAAATACTGTGGTAGATGAGCTGTGCAGACTTTGGGGCAAAGTTATAAAGAAAACCTTAAGTATAATAGAACATGTAAAATATGGAATATTTAGGGGAGAAAAACGGCCATTATAATCAATTTTGTCTGTCTACTTAATGGGAAAATTACAGTTTACAATTATTATTTGATAACATATTGTTGAACACACCACCAATAATTATTTTTTAATTTTCTGAATGGATATATGTTGTTTTTATATATTTTTATATAATTTGATAAAAAACATTTCTTGCTCTTAAAAGCTCTGCAAAAATTGTATCCCTTAAATATAAATGACACTATACTTTTTCTGTTATTTTAATCATGAGTTAGTTCTACATTTAAAAACTCTTAGAAAAATATTTGTTTCCTAACCTTCACGATTAATCAACCTCATATTCTATTTTTTTTTAAGAGAGGAAGATAACTAATGAAGGAAGCATTGTGGTATTTATAAACAGCAGACTCAGTCTTTTTATACTTAAGAACAATCAGTTGAGAATATAATTCTGTAATAATTAATCATCTCTTACAGATTTCTATTTCTTCTACTTGTCACTTAATCTTGTACTCTATTTATCCCATCAGATTTGGGCTCCAAAAATATTTTACACTTATTTAGGGTAGGCAATATTTTCTGATGACTGAAATACAGTTTTGTTGTAGTGATTTTGATAAAAGTGAAATACATCAATTCAGATTTTTCTTAATCTACATATTGTCATTCTTTATACCAGTTTTATTTTATGTTAGGGAGTTAGAAGAATTATTTTGAAGCTGTTTTTGAAATTACATTTTCTTCATTGCAAAATGTTGCTATAAAAATCAGATTTAATTTTAAAAACGCTCTAGAGGAAGTGCGTACTACAGTTTACTTGATAAACCATTATTTCCTTAAGATAAAAATATTTATGCTTTTTTTTTCTTAATTTTGTTTTCAATTCTCCTTCAAGGGTGAAATAAACCTGAAATTTTAAACCATTAAAGAAAGACAGCTGGGGAAAGAAGCCATTATGTTAAAGGTGTTGAGGTCAGGAATGATCATTTATTTTTCTGCAGGATGCCCAGCACCTAGCATGGTCCCTTGAACATAATAAGTGCTCAATAAATATTTTTTAAACAAATAAATGAATAAATGTTATACTTTTAACAATAAATTTTTTCATACTTATTTTATTCTTACAGGATAAAATGGAAATGTATTACCTATTGCTTTGTAACTAAGATTTTAAAAAGTAACACTTTAAAAACTCACTTTTCTATCCAATAAAGTAAAAAAATAGAGTTTGCATCTGAGGTTTAGAATTTTCTTTCTTTACTTTAGTAAGAGTAAGTTTTATTCAAAATCTCTCTCTCTTCCATCATTGGTGATGGAAAGCAGCAGGAGCTGAGTACACAGCAAAACTTTTTTTTTTAAGGTGAAGGAATTTAGAGTGTCAAAATAAAATATTGAGTTTCTCATTCAGTTTTTTACTTGCCACATTTTGCATGCTCAACAGCCATGTGGCTAGTGGCTACCATATTGGACAATGCAGAGAGAATATTTTCATCATTGCAGAAAGTTCTACTGGCTAACTCAGGGCTAGAGGCTGCTACTGACACTGAGAAAACGATAAGATTAGGAGGGTGATGCATATTCATACATGAGATCACCTAATGAGAGAATGGAAAGAAGCATAATAGGTGATTGAATGATTGAAGCCTTACATCCTGGGAGGCACCTAGGTGTTAAAAATAACCCCTTGAAGGTGATCAGGATGTTGGAAAGGTGGGAGAAAAATGAGAAAATAGTATCATGTAAACAAAAGTCTCTACTGTTTCTTGAATGGAAAAAGGTAATGAAGTCCTCAATTCAAATACAGCAGCAAGGTCCATTAAGTTATGACTTAGCCCCCAAAGGTGGGAAGATGGAGAATTTCTCATGACCTATTTGATTTGGATCAAATTCGTCATGCTAAATGAATATTACATCTTAATATCATAATAATATTGACATTTTGCATTCTGTTTTATAATGTATGTCACACATTGTTTTCCCTAAAATGAAGTGAGGGTGGCGGTCATTTCTCCTGAGTTTTATTAAAATAAGAATAAAAAAAAAAAAAAAACCTAAAGGAACTGTAGAATCAAGCTGGTTGTCACAAAAATTGAGTCCAACTGCTTCACTTTGTTGATGTGGAAACAGACCTAGAGTGAAAGTGATTTAACTACCTATACAGTTGATATGCTCTCCACAATACTTGATTACATCGGTCCTATTTGCTGCTCTTACTCCTAGCACTGGAGGAAATATAAATTTAATAGATTGTGATTATGTCTACTAGAAGTGAAAATTTTGATTAATGAAGAGTTCTCATAATAGACTTATGGGAATCATTAAGCTATTTTAGAACAGATAAAATATTATTTATTGCAGAAATAATTTTCATTTTTCCACAGGAGCTCACAAATCAAAAGTTTTCATATTATTATAGAGATTCTAACAAAGTCTGTGGTTTATGCATAAATACTCTCCTCTGAAATATATCAAGTGCAGAGGTGGGAAAACCCACAGATAATAGCTAGCTTTTAAAATTGGCATTTTCATGCTAAGCATTCATTGAGTCTTTCAATATGACAGCATGTTTTGGGTTGTGTGAAAGAGAAATTGTCTTAAATTAGTCTGTCTTCTCAGTGGAAAAGAAGACAAATTGCCAGCTTCCTAGTGCGTCACCACAGTAAGTTATAGAAGTTAAGGAATATAGCCAGGCATGGTGGCTCATGCCTGTAATTCCAACACTTTGGGAGGCCGAGGTGGGTAGACCATGAGGTCAGGAGTTTGAGACCAGCCTGGCCAACATAGTGAAACCCCATCTCTACTAAAAATACAAAAATTAGCTGGGCATGGTGGTGCATGCCTGTAGTCCCAGCTACTAGGGAGGCTGAGGCAGGAGAATCGCTTGAACCTGGGAGGTGAAGGTTGCAGTGAGCTGAGATCGCACCACTGCATTCCAGCTTGGGCAATAGAGTAAGACTTTGTCTAAAAAAAAAAAAAAAAAAAAAAAAAAAAAAAAAAAAAAAAGTTAAGGAATATAGTATTGTTTCTGTTGATATATAGAATATTTGCAATTCATGCACCCAGTGATTCTGGAAAGAAGAGAGAAAATACTTTTTCTAGTACTCTTTGTCAAAGATGTCTGACAGGTTGATAAAACTACATTTAAATATGTTAAACATGATTAAAATCTGTAGTCCTACATTCTCATTTCATGATTTCTTTTAGCAATGTGTAAATAACATTTCTATGGTAACTAGGTAAAATTATTTTAAAATTTTAAAATAACAACAATAACAAAAGACCCTGGTGTAATAATCATATGGAAACATTAAAAAAGCATACCTCGTTTGCTATACAAAGAGGTGACAAGTTGCTTAACACAAATCTCACAAAAACAAAAGAAATTAAGCTAATATCAAATTTTGGTAGATATCAATGCAATATATTTAAATAAGAACCCTATTTAAACAAAAAACAAAACACTGAACCTAACAAGTGCAATGTTGATCATGTGTTATTTGCTTTTGGAAATTCTCTTGCTTGTTCTATCAATGAGTACAATTGCTAGATATAGCTTGGGTGCATTCTTGAATGTCTCCATTTTTGAAGGCAGAAGGAGTTTGTATCACTTCAGTCTGCCTTTGAGCATCTCTTTTTGTCCCATGGACCTTAAATGGGAAATCAATATAGGTCTTTCTTTACAAAGTAGACTTGCAAGGGTTAGAGTCTATATGCGGAGGGGGTAAGGGGAAGATATAAGAAGCAACACCTATAGAGTTATATGCTTGATACTTGATTATCATCATATAACATTTTTATAGTCAGAAAATCCTCATAACAATCCTGTGGGTATGTAGATATAATCCCTGTTTTCTAGTTGAAAACAAGTATTTGACTAGTTGAGTGATTTGCCCCAAGTTATACAACTTTAAAATGTCAGAGCAAGAGTTTGAACATGTTTTATCTCATGGTAGGGTCTATTTGTTCCAGTAAGATAAATTAACAAATGTTAACAGAGAACTACATTTTTCTATTAGAAATTATACAGTTTTGAGAACTATGTTAGTAATGCTACCTTTTACATTTCCTTGAATGGAAATAATTGTAGTATGTCTTAAAATATTTATGCTTTAAAAACAAATTTTAACTTTTTATCTCTTATTTTAATATTTCTAGTATGTAGATAAGCACTGTGGAGAGGAATTAATTGGTCAAATGAATTTTAAACTTAGAGTCAGTTTTTTCTATTATACAGAGTAAGCAAATTGTAAGATGCAGTTTTAAATGCTGATTCTAAGCTCTGTTTTTATACATATTCTTTGTGTATATATGTTAAAATTATTTTTAAATATGTAGGTCTGAGTGCATTAAAATGATAACAGATTCTATTCTCTCCAATTAAATACTAATTTTCCTACTCATATCATCCCACACATTCCTATAAAGATGTCCTGAGCTACCATTAAATTTCACTGACTTATATATTGGCCAGGAAAGCTAAATTTGTTTTTGGTTTCTAGGTCATATTCCCTTGCACATTTGGGTGTGTGTAGTAGTTTAAAACATTTGTAATTTGTAAACTGACCAAAATTGTAGACACAAATGTTTTCATATGCAAAGGTGTCAAAAAACTGTTAAATGTTATTTTTACTTATTTTAAAATGTTAAGTTTAAAAGAATTATAGTTTAATCTTTTCAGAAGACTGACATTGTCACAAGGCTTTAAGTTTCTCTGGGGGTTGGAAAGTGTATGTGTTAATAAAATATGCAAGGTCATTAAGCTGGCATGATTTAAAGAACCTTGGTAAGATATTCCCTCCCTTCATCCTCCCCCTTCATTCCACACATAACTTTCTGCTCTACTCATGACATTTTTCCCACCCATCCATTTATTTTCTACAACAAAAAGAATGATAGTAACTGCCTCTGATAAATATCTGGAAAAAAAAAAAAACCTGCACACTCACAAGCCATGCAATGTAGGAAAGAGGTGCCTGAGACAATCCTTCTGTTGTTCTATTGTGCTACATGCTTTCTCTGGTGATGCAACCTTCATTTCAACCCAGTTGCCCCTCACATGTAAATCTAACTGGCTTTGTAGATATGAATAGCTGTGCCCTGTAGCAACTAGACAGAAATGAAAGGAATGTATGCTTAAGTCTGCAGTATAGTATTTTACTACATGGTTGATGTTCGGCTATACTTAAATGTTGGAAAATATTGGTACATTACTTCAGATACTAGAGTTAATAATATTTGAAGTGGTGAAGTTTTAAAAATATATGTTTTCTAGTTTTGCTATAATTTATTTGTGTAGCACTGTTAGGTTATTAAAAAACACTATTAAAGATAAACTAGGTGTGTGTCAATTTTAATACTAAGTTAAAATTTAATAACTAATGAAAATAGAGCTACTCTTTTAATCCACAGCAACTTACTGATGACTATATAATTTGATTTTTATTGCATCAAAACATATGAGGACAGGTGGTCATAGCTGATTATAAAGAGGCCCTTACATAGGTCAAAGACATGATTGTATCAATTTGGTCAGTTCTATTTGAGGATATTTTCAGTCGGTAAATTCTATCTAATATCAAATGGTCTTAACAAGTAGTTTATGATTTTTCCAACATTATGATACATGGCTATAAATTCTTCTCATACTTTCATTTTGTATACACAGTGCAAATATCAACTTTTCTTTGAAATACTCTCCAGCTTCACAGAAAATTTGTGGTTTATTCATATACCAAGTCTTTGTCATAATCCTCAACAATTCTATAGATACATTTATTTTCACAGCCTTCTCCCCAACTGGACTGAGATAAAAAGTCTGCCTCCTTCTCGGATTCTTCTTAAAATATTCTTCATTCTCTACTTTCTACTTCATAATAGGGAGCCTAGTATATAGTCATCACCTTTACAAAAAAATAAAAAAATTAGCCAGGACTACACGGATGTGACACTACACCTGGCTAATTTTTTATTGTATTTTTTCGTAAAGGTAGGATCTTGCTATGTTGCCCAGGCTGGTCTCAAACTCCTAGGCTCAAGAGCTCCTCCTGCCTTGGCCTCCCAAAGTGCTGTGATTATGGGCATGAGCCACCATGCCTGGCCTTGTTTTTTTTTTTTTTTTTTTTTTCTTGGCTGAAATCTTCCTGCATTAAATCTGTAATGGAGTCATTATCGACAAAATTCTTATTAGGCAGTAGGTCATTCAGACTATATACAGTTATTACTATATACTGCCTAATAACTAGAGTCAGTATATAGTAATATGCTTTTACTGGTTTGAAGACTGTGTAGGTTTCTTATTGCTGCTTTAACAACTTACTAAGAACATAGTGGCTCAAACAACACACATGTTGTTATCTGGAAGTCAGAAGTCCAAAATGGGTTTCATTAGACTAAAATCAAGGAGTCAGCAGAACTGTATTTTTTGAGCCTCTAGGAAAGAATCAGTTTCTTCTTTTTCAGCTTCTGGTGCCTATCTATCTATGTTCCTTGGCTTATGGCCTCCAGTCAGCAATCTCATCACTCCAGTGTGCTTCTGTCCTCACATCTCCTCTTAACTCTGAACTTTCTTTTTCTTTCCCAAAAAAGGACCCAGAAAAGGATTACACTGGGCTCGCTTAGATAATCCAGGACAATTTCCCATCTCAGGCACCCTACATTTATTGTATCTGTAAAATCGCTATTGCCATGTAAGTTAATATAGTCACATATTACAAGGATTGAGGTGTGCCCATTTTGGAGAGCCATTATTCTGCCTATCACAAGGACATTGATATAGTCATACTTTTTCTCCCCATTCTGTTGCCATTTAGGTTATTATTGCCATTGCTCTTCTTCTGTTGTGTTTGAAACAAAATTCTGGTTTAGTGGTTCTTAGGATCATGAGGCACACCAGCATGTCAACATCACCTCTGAAGTGCATAGCAAGTAATTTGTAACCAGACTTTTTAAATGATTCATTCCTTTTTAAACACGTTAGTGTATAGGCAAGGTCATTCCCATAACTTATGCTCTTTCTGCTAATGCCTTGAATGGGAGAAAAAGGAATGGATATTACAATAAGCTTACAAAAATTACATATATCCCAAACCTACAATAAGTGTCTATTTTGGCTGTATTAATATTAATTATAGCTATATCAGTAGCTATAATTATAAATTATAATTTAAAAATTTGTGATAGTAGGGGGTGTTTATCCAAGCCTGGTACCTGTCCAAGAATATTTTATACCTTTGAATGTCATTTTTCATGCTGGTCATGGATCAGTGAACAGAATTTGATACTTTTTGCCCTTGTGGGTCAAAAATTAATGCAATGTGAATAGCTAATATAGTCTACAAAGAAGCTTAGGTAAATACAAATAATGATAATGACAATAAAAGCAATAATAAAAATTGTGAAATGTAGTCAAACCAGATTGGAAAAAATATGGTAGCAATTGTAATTTAGAGTAATATTTATCATTATCATCTTATTGGGGAAAGCTATATGTAATTAAATACAGCCTGCAATCTTTTAACAGAAATGCACATTTGATTTAATTAGCTTTTTCTTTCAATAAAATTTACTTGCTATTATATAAATTGCTTTTTAAAATCACAAATTACCAAAAGCAGCTAGTGTCTAGTAAATTTTTTACCTCTTCCTACCAATAAAATTTCAGAAGTCTGCTGATATTTATCGTTGGCAATAAAATAATTCTGCTGATGTATTTTAGTTGATTAATGTGCATTTGATTTTATAACAAACTAGAAATACATTTCTAAGATACAATAAATTGATGGCTAAATCTATTTCAAAGTAATACATAGTGGTGATGTTTTGTGCTATTCCATGATAAAGAAGAAATAAGCACTAGTAAAAGAAATCTGGATATTTTAATGAGTTAGGAAAGAATGAGAGAAGCCACACTTCTGTTAAAAGAAACAAGCAACAAAAAACACACACATACAATCTGTGCTTAGACTGAATAGAAATATGAAGAGATAAATGACCTCATATGCATTCAGTGGAAAGAAAAGTTTGAGGCAATGAAGCTAAACATAAAAGAGGAAAAGCAAATGTAGCCTCAGTGACCACAAGCTACAAAGTCCAAATAGAAAACCTGGGAGTATGAGAGGATGAAACTATAAAACCTCCAGCAAAGAGCTTAACAGCAATTAAAATAAAGACAAATTTCTGGGATGGATAAACAAAGTAGCATATATTATAAAGGAAAATATACTAGTATCATGTAAGAGTTTTTTTTAGTAACTGCTTTCAAATAATTGAATCATAAACAATGATTTCTGAGGTTTTAAGCTCATTATTTTGGTTCCCTAGTTTCTCCTAGGATGCAGTATAGAATCTCCATGCCTGGTGTTTATGTACCAACAGAAGCTGCTGCTTCTTTCTTTCATTATTTCCTTTTTAAGTGAAAGTTAATACCTTTTATATGTTACAGAGAAGAGGCAGAAAAAGCCACACTCCCACTATGCTATAAATGCACTGAGGATCAACTGAGGGACGATTATACACATGGCTGAATACAGTTTATTCATTTGTTCTTTGGATTTGTAGATAACAAATGGTGGTATTCTGTAACATCTTGTGTGATTAGCAAATGTAAGGCCGAAATGAATCTTTCAAACAGTTTATAAACAGTTTGACTTTCAAAATTATATAGACATTTCATTCTGATGTACCCAATTCATGTGTGTATCTCTTCCAGTCTTCTTCCTTTGAAGTCACCTCTGTTGGGTACACAAAACAGTAGGGACAAAGATTTAGATTTGACACATGCATTAAAATCATTACTGTTTGTTTGTGTGCAAGTATACCTTAAAAGAGTGCCTGCACCCTGACATGTCATGATAATATTATCTTAGAGATTACAGTTAAAGAGACCATATTAAGTACCTTCTCATTATGGAATATTTTGAAAAACTCAGTTGTGAATACCGCTGAAATCACTGGATTTGAGTCTGAAACAGGACAGGTTAACATGACATTCTATGTGATACTGAATTATACTTCATGACAAGTAATAGTGTGATTTGATTCAATTCCATATAATGACAATTTTTGAAGAGTTTTTTTTGTGAAAGGTCTCCGCTAAGCATATGAGAATAATTAGAACACAGTATAAGAGTTTTGGCAGTTTGAAGACCAATGTTGAAGAAAGAAATGTTAGTTGCCCATGTTGAATACACACACACACACACACACACACACAATCTTTTATGAAGAGTTATATTTTAGTGTACTATGTAAGTGACAGAAAATTAGCTTTATACTTATATTGGCCCATACTGGAATGTGTATTAGAATATCCATACACTTACTTAAAATTCCTGTAATTCTTAAACCTCTATCATAGTGCTTATTATGTTGATTACTTATCTGAAAACTGGATTAATTGAATACAGATGAAAGGTAAAATGTTCAGGATGGACACTAACTATTAACTTTTAAGGATACCTAAGAATGTTTATGAAAAACATGTTCCATGCTACAAATACTAGCTCATAATAAAAGAGAGGGTGGAAATCTTGACTTTTTTTTTCTGGGAAAATGTAATTATTAGTTCTCATTAGTTTAATAAGTCACATTTTTTTATAATAGAAAAAATAGCTTTCTGTAGGACAAAGTGGAGGAGTTGACTGGAAATGTTAAGTGGAATGTATTTTTTCACCTTTTGAAAAATTTGGTATTGGCTGGGCGCAGTGGCTCACACCTGTAATCCCAGCACTTTGGGAGACCGAGGTGCACGGATCACAAGGTCAGGAGATCGAGACCATCCTGGCTAACACAATGAAACCCCGTCTCTACTAAAAAATACAAAAAATTAGCCGGGCATGGTGGCGGGTGCCTGTAGTCCCAGCTACTTGGGAGGCTGAGGCAGGAGGATGGCGTGAACCTGGGAGGCGGAGCTTGCAGTGAGCCGAGATTGCGCCACTGCACTCCAGCCTAGGCGACACAGCGAGACTCCGTCAAAATAAAAAAAAAAAAAGAAAAGAAAAATTTGGTATTAATTAGTATTTTTTTCTTTCCATTGACTTCCTTTCCTTACAAAATAATTGATCATATTATTTCCTCCTATTAATTTCCAATGACACTTTTCAAATATATTGAATACAATC
This sequence comes from Pan paniscus, assembly GCF_029289425.2. Lineage (NCBI taxonomy): Eukaryota > Metazoa > Chordata > Mammalia > Primates > Hominidae > Pan > Pan paniscus. The sequence continues at coordinate 115,069,323 of NC_073262.2, read as the reverse complement.
ATATGGGTTAGGCTTATTACTTATCAGTTCCACTCTATATTTGAACTTCAGCTTTACCTAATTAAATTACATTTCATCCATTGGTAAAATTACCAGATTTTAGAAAAACTAGTGAAGCACATGGAGCCTAAATATGCTGAATTTTACTTTTTCTTTATAATAAAGGCTATGCTAAGTTTTCACATACCCTGGTGTATTAGTCAGGTTTCTCTAGAGGAACAGAACTAATAGGATATATATATATATATATATATATATATATATATATATGGGAGTTTATTAAGTATTAACTTACATGATCACAAGGTCCTACAATAGGCTGTCTGCAAGCTGAGGTGCAAGGAGAGCCAGTCTGAGTCCCAAAACTGAAGAACTTGGAGTTCGATATCTGAGGGCAGAAAGCATCCAACTCAGGAGGAAGATATAGGCTGAGAGTCTAGGCCAGTCTCTCCTTTTCACTTTTTTCTGCCTGCTTTATATTTGCTGGCAGCTGATGAGATTGTACCCACCAGATTAAGGGTAGATCTGCCTTCCCCAGCCCAGTGACTCAAATGTTAATCTCTTCTGGCAACACCCTTACAGACACACCCTAGATCAACACTTTGTATCCTTCAATCCAATCAAGTTGACACTCAGTATTAACCATCACAAGTCCAACCCTTGTCAACTTGAACCCATACAGATCTATTGAGATCACACATGATATACAAGTAAAGACAATAAGGTCATAATTATGCCTAACATAATACAACTATCCTTCATACAACTGGAAAAGCACCAATCCCCAACTCAAATACTATTACATAAAGTTAACTATACTTAAATGCTGATACGAAGTCAATAAATCTTATGTCACATGATAAAGGAAAAGGAAATAAAATGAAGATATTTTCTTAGTACAAGTGTATACATACACAAACATGTTTTTAGCAAAAGAAAGAGGAAATAATCATGACAATTACAGTCCTCGTTTCTGCAGCTGGTCATGTGGTTGTAGCTGGTGTTGATGACTACCTTCTTCTACTATCCATTCTGTATTCTCTTTGACTTCAGCAAGTACCTCAGCAGGTTGTGGGTTTTTTCCCCTGGTGGAGTGACCCAAACCTTCATTCCTGAGGGGTCTGGACCATTTGTAGTCCTGCCTGGATTGGGCTGTTATAATTTCCCATTGACCCCAATCACAGGGCATGGTAATACTAAGCTATGCCCTAATGGATCTCCTGTATTCCATGCATATGCTTCCTTACCTCCATTATGGAGTAGTAGTCTGATTTCATCTTGATAGTCTGGGTCAGTCACCCCAGCCAACACTGTAACTCCCTCCTTAGCCTGTTGACTTAAAGGTAGGAGGATCCTAAAGTGTCTAGGTGGCAATCTTAACTTCCAGTTTAATTGAATCATTGTTGTGTCTCCTGGTGGCAGCATTCCTCCCTCTGGATCGAAGACCTCTAGGCCAGCAGAATGTAATGCCGCAGGAACAGGAAGCAAAAATTTTGCTAGTGGATCACTGGGGTTAATGGTGAGTGGTGCCACTTTTACTTCCACCCCTTGATTCCTGGACCCGTGAATCCCGGCTATGGGAGAAACAGTACCAGGTATTGGATGCTGATTCAGATCATACATGGCATTCTGGAGAACATTGCCCCAGCCCTGCAAAATATTGTCACCTAGTTAGCATTGTAATTGTGACTTCAAAGGGCCATTCCACTGTTCTATCAATCCAACTACCTCAGGATGCTGGGGAACGTGGTAAGACCAGTGAATTCCATGAGCATGAGCCCACTGCCACAGTTCTTTAGCTATAAAGTGAGTGCCTTGGTTAGAGACAATGCTTTGTGGAATATCATGATGGTGGATAAGGCATTCTGCAAGTCCACAGATATTAGTTTTGGCAGAAGAATGGCATGCAAGATAGGCAAACCCATATCTGGAGTAAGTGTCTATTCCAGTGAGGACAAACCTCTGCCCTTTCCATGATGGAAGAGGTCCAATATAATCAACCTGCCACCAGGTAGCTGGCTGATCACCCTGAGGAATGGTGCCTTACAGAGGGCTCAGCATTGGTTTCTGCTGCTGCCAAATTGGGCATTCAGCAGTGGCTGTAGCCAGGTCAGCCTTGGTGAATGGAAATCCATGTTGTTGAGCCCATGCATAACCTCCATCCCTGCCACCATGGCCACTTTGTTCCTGGGCCTATTGGGAAATGACAGAGGTGGCTGGGGAAAGAGGCTGAGGGGTATCCATAGAATGGATCATCATATCCACTTGATTATTAAAATCCTCCTCTGCTGAGGTCACCCATTGGTGAGCACTCACATGGGAAACAAATATCTTCACAGTTTTTGACCACTCAATGAGGTCCACCCACATACCTCTTCCCCACATTTCTTTGTCACCAATTTTCTAATCATGCTTCGTCTAAGTCCCTGACAATCCAGCCAAACCATTGGCTATGGCCCATGAACAGTATATAATTGCACATCTGGCCATTTCTCCTCCCATGCAAGGTGCACAACCAGGTGCACTGCTCAAAGTTCTGCCCACTGGGAAAATTTTCCTTCACTGCTGTCCTTCAGGGGTATCCTAGAAAGGAGCTGTAGTGCTACAGCTGTCCACTTTCAGGTAGTGCTTGCATATTGTGCAGAACCATCTGTGAACCAAGCCCTAGTCTTTTCTTCCTCTGTCAACTGATCATAGGGAACTCACCATGAAGCCATTGGTGCAGGCTGGGGAAGAGGAGGAGGGTAGCAGGAGTGGAGACCATGGGCATTTGAGCCACTTCCTCATGTAACTTACGTGTGCCTTCAGGATCTGCTTGAGCCCAGTCACGTATATACCACTTCCATTTGATGATGGAATGCTGATTTTTATGACCCACTTTATGGCTTGATGGGTCAGAAAGCACCCAGTTCATGATAGGCAATTCAGGTCACATGGTGACTTGACCTATGGTCAAATGTTCAGTTTCCACCAAAGCCCAGTAATAGTCCAAGAGCTGTCTCTCAAAAGGAGAATACTTATCTTCAGAACATGGCAGGGCCTTGCTCCAAAATTCTAGAGGCCTCTGCTGTGATTCACCTATGGGGACCTGCCAAAGGCTTCATACAGCATCCCTATTTGCCACTGATACTTCAAGCACCATTGGATCTGCTGGGTCACAGGGCCCAAGTGGCAGAGCAGTTTGCACAGCAGCCTGGACCTGTTGCAGAGCCTTGTCCTGTTCTGGACCCCACTCAAAACTGGCAGCCTTTTGGTCATTCGATAAATTGGCCGGAGTAACACACCCAAATGAGGAATGTGTTGCCTCCAAAATCCAAATAGGCCTACCAGGCGTTGTGCCTCTTTCTGGGTTGTAGGAGGGGCCAAGTGCAGCAACTTATGCTTCACCTTAGTAGGAATGTCTCAACAGGACTCCCAGACTACTGGACTCCTGGAAATTTTACGAAGTTGGAAGGTCCCTGAATTTTAGTTGGATTTATTTCCCATCCTCTGGTATGCAAACATCTCACCAATAAGTTCAGTGTGTTTGCTATTTTCTGCTCACTGGATCTAATCAGCATAATGTCATGAATGTAATGGACCAATATGATATCTTGTGGAGGTGAAAAGTGATCAAGGTCTGTCAGAATAAGATTATGACACAAAGCGGGAGAGTTGATAAACCCCTGAGGTAGGACAGTAAAGGTACATTGCTGGCCTTGCCAGCTGGAAGCAAATTGCTTCTGGTGGGCCTTATGGACAGGAATGGAGAAAAAGGCATTTGCCAAGTCAATGGCTGCATACCAGGTACCAGGAGATGTGTTAATTTGCTCAAGCAATGAAACCACATCTGGTACAAGAGCTGCAATTGGAGTCACAATTTGGTTAAGCTTACAGTAGTCCATTGTCATTCTCCAAGATCCATCTGTCTTCTGCACTGGTCAAATGGGAGAGCTGAACACGGATGTGGTGGGAATCACTATCCCTGCAACTTCAAGTCCTTGATGGTGGCGCTAATCTCTGCAGTCCTTCCAGGGATGTGATATTGTCTTTGATTTATTATTTTTCTAGGTAGAGGCAGCTCTAATGGGTTCCATTTGGCCTTTCCCACCATAATGGCCCTCACCCTACCAGTCAGGGAGTCAGTGTGGGGGTTCTGCCAACTGCTAAGTATGTCTATGCCAATTATGCATTCTGGCACTGGGGAAATTGACTGCAGGATGAGTCTGGGGACCCCCTGAACCCACTGTAAGTAGGACCTAAGCTAAAATTCCATTAATTACCTGACCTCCATAAGACCTTACTTTAACTGGAGGACCACAGTGATCTTTTGGGTCTCCTGGAATCAACGTCAGCTCAGAGCCAGTGCCCAGTAGTCCCCAAAATATCTGACCATTTCCCTTTCCCCTGTGCACAGTTACCCTGGTAAAAGGCCTTAAGTTTCCTTGGGGAAGGATGGGAGAAAGATGCAGTGCATAAATTGTCAGTAATGTAGTGGGGTCCTTCCTCAAAGGGACCCAGCCTCCCCTTCATTCAAGGGGTTCTGGGAGTGTAAAGTGACTGAAGTATGGAAATTGGTTGAAGGGCCATGATTCTCTGTTTTTGTAATTCAAATTAGTCTTTTGTCCATTCAACCTAGAAGTTTTCTCCTTATATAAATTAAGTAGGAATGCAGTAGGCTTCCTATCAATTTCACTTCTAGGAACACAGTGATTAATTAGCCAATGCCAGAGCTCTACACGAGTCAGACTATTCTTATTGCTGCTTTGTCTCTGCTGTCCATTATGGTAGCCATGCCCACCTTGCCTTTGATGGTTGAGTGCTGCCACTTGGCCCCTGCCACCTCTGGATGCAATTATCTCCAATGCATTTAAATTTTGTAGTTGAGTGACTGTGGTTCCCACTCTTAGATCTGACATACAGAGAAGAGCAATTACAGGCTCTTCAAAGAGCAGGTGCTGCCCTCACCGATGTGTTTCACAAGGCATTTGTCAAGGATATATCTTCTGGACCCTCCCAGCTGGGATGAGTATGTCTAAAGTGATTAATCCACGCCACCATCCCAATCTCCCTAAGCCTTTGGATCCTTTTCTCTACATTAAATCAAGGGAGATCAGGCATTTCCAGCTCACTCACAGTGGGCCATCTTTTAATCCATATTTCAGCTAACCAAGCAAATAAACTATTAGAACCTTTTTTTTTTTTAACTCCCCAAGCTGCAACATTAAAAGCAGAGCCCCTATTTAGTGGGCTCAAATAAATAAATTCAGCCTGATCCAACTCTATGTTCCTTCCATCATTATCCCATTCCCTTAATATCCATTTCTATGCCTGTTCTCCAGATTTCTACTTATATAGATTAGAAAACTCAAACAGTTCTTTTTGAGTGTAGCTCACCTCATGAGTCACATTGTCAACCTAAACTCTAGGGACCTACTGGAACTTAGTCTAGTTATAGATCTAGAAGCAAACAGAGGTGATGGGGGTGGCTCCTGAGGAGAATCAACATTATCATGCCTGGCAACTGCCTCAGGGGAGGCTATCACCATTGCCTCGTGCAGAGCAGGGAGGCTATCACTGTTGCCTCAGGCAGCACAGGGTTTATCTCCTCAGACAAAAGTGGAAAAGCTGATGACAGCATGGGTTGGGAGGGGATGTTGCCACTACTGGGGATGGGGAAGCTGTTCCTTTTGACAAAAAAGGTTCATCAGAGTTTACAAACTCAGTATCCCCAGCTTCATCAGAATCCACCCACATGTGCCCATTCCAAGATGCAGGGTCTCATTCTTTTCCAATCAATGCCCTCACTTTAACAATAAACACTTGGTGAGGCTGTGCATGCATGTTTCGTTGGAGATCAGCCACTCACATGATAGCATGTCTGTTTTTCCACAATTTCAGTTCTTTCTCTAGAGGAGATAAGACTCTCCCTCAGGGCAATCTTAGGAGATCTGAGGCTCAGTATCTGCTTCTAAAGCCCAGAGACAGAATCCCTAAGTTCATCATTTTCTTTCATCACTTTGTCCACTAAACTTAGGAGCAAGCAACCAGTTTCATTATGTTCCTTGGTTCTCCACATATTGTCAAAGGTGTTATGTATGTATAGAGTCACTAAACTCTTTGCCTCTCATGAGTGGTGAATCAGGAGTGTTAAATGCATTTATTTTGCATAACTCTCTAAACAGTTCATGTCAAGTACTATCGGTGTTCTCCATATGATTAGAAGGAGATTCCATAGCATTTTGGGGTCTAGTCATATTAAGCAGCCAACTCTAGAAACCCCAAAACTGATGAAAGAACTCCATCCTTAATATTCTGTTCCTCAGGAACCACTCCTGGTACCAAAATCTGAATTAGTCAGGGTTCTCTAGAGGGATAGAACTAATAGGATATATATGAATGTATTAAGTATTAACTTACACAATCACAAGGTCCCACAACAGGCTGCCTGCAAGATGAGGAGCAAGGAGAGCCAGTCCGAGTACCAAAATTGAAGAACTTGGAGTCCAATGTTTGAGGGCAGGAAGCATCCAGCATGGGAGAAAGTTGTAGCCTGGGATGCTAGGCCAGTCTCTCCTTTTCACATTTTTCTGCCTGCTTTGTATTTGCTGGCAGCTGATTAGATTGTTCCCACCAGATTAAGAGTGGATCTGCCTTCCCCAGGCCACTGAATCAAATGTTAACCTCTTTTGGCAACACCCTCACAGACACACCCAGGATCAATACTTTGTATCCTTCAATCCAATCAAGTTGACACTCAGTATTAAGTATCACACCTGGCTAATTAAGGACATCTACTTTTCTTTGGATAAGTTAGTGATGGTATTGTTACTATCTTTCTACTAAATGTGTTGGACACAAATCCTCCTTTGAACTTTCGGATTTTATTTGAGTTGCAAACTCATTATTGTATCCTATAGGGCACCAAATTCCGATACTTGAATATCTCTCTAGTAGTATACTCAAGTACATCTCCCCACCCCTGATTTACCATGCTACTATACTAGCATTCTTTTTGTCCTTCAAATGTAAAATAAGCTCATTTTTAATAAATTTCAGGGCCATTTATACAGGGCTTTTTATATTTTTTTATTCGTAAATACTTTCCTCAGGTGTTGGAATGACAACCTGCATCTTCTTAGAATAAATTCTAATGTTACCTCCTCCAGAAGGCTGTTTCTGGTTATTTTTATTAAACCAAAAACTTTCTTATCCTAACCCCACCAGAAACTTTCTATCGCATTGTTGTTTTCTTCATAATAATACATGACTAATATTTTGTAAGTTTCATACCTGCAGAAATAATGCATTTCAACAATAGAGAACAGTGTTAAATTAAAATACCAAAGCTATAGCAGCAGAATTTCATACCTTAGTAACCTGAATGGGTAGATTTTTTTTCATGGGGAGAAAGGTATATCCTAGAATCCATTAATTCATAACCAATGGATGTCTTCTAGATAGTAAGTTTGGAGAAGGTACATTTGTCATAGCTGAATTTGTGTATTAAAGATCAAGTCTTCATAATTTGGTTGAGTTAATGGAAAACCTGATAAAGTTAGAGATACATTTTATTGCAAACGTAGAAGTGAGGCAGAATATTTAATTTTGTATGCTGATGAGCTAGGTATTCCAGCTGTATTTCTTGCAACATAACCACTAGCAGAATAATCTCAAGGCAGTCTTTTACATGTTCTGGCCTCATTTTACTCATCTGTAAATTTGAGCCTATCTCTGCAAGGACTTGTACACACTATCTAAGGTAAATCTTGAGAAGCAGTGAAACACTGTTGAAAGTGTGTTCCTTTCAAAGCTAGTGCTTACTTACTTTCTAACAGTGTGATTATTGGAGAGTTACTTGGTCTGTCTGAATATTGAAAGGGCATCCAGTTTTTCTAACACAATTTATTGCAAAACGCACCATGTCTCACTGGTTTGGTATGCTACTTTTATCATGTTTAATTCACATAAATATATAAATCTGTTTCTGGATTCCCTGTTTTGCTTCTTTATTCTATTTGTCTGTCTTTGAGCCAGTATCATAATGTTTAACTTTTAAAAGATGTAATGGCTCTTGCTATACATTCATTCTTCTGGTTTAATGACAATATCCCTCAAATTTCATCCCTTCTCCAAAACCACCATCTTACCAAATTGTAATTTTGATTGAAATTATATTAAATATACAGATTAACGGGAAGCTAAGGAAAGTGTTTATATTATCATTAACAGTTTGATATGCATTTACTCAGTTCTTCCATTCATTCAATTCAATTTATATTTTCCAAAGTTAGGATTATTAGAAATTTAACTTGTAATTGTTTTATGTATGTGTTTATTCATAATTATTTACTCATTCACAAACACTTATAGGGTACCCATATTATATCACATACTGTGTGCTTACTAATTGTTGAAGATATTAAAATTCATACACAACACACACAGCATTATGCTTTACCATCAAGGAGCTTATAGTTTAAAGGAAATGATCGATATTTGTTCACCAGGAATTTTGCCAGTAGCTTTTCATAAGACATCTTATAAGAACCAACATTTAGTGGTATTTTTCTCCTGGTATTTATAAATGTGAAGACAACTGAAAGTGGATAGTAACTTACTAGAATTTATATAGTAAGCAATAATTAAAGCTAGGAGTACTATCTAAGTCTGGCTCCAAAACACATTTTTTTTCTTCCCATTATAGAATGTTATATCACATCTGTCCTCACAGTTATAAAAATGTATTAAATTTACCTGGTAGATGTTATCTGAATTATGAGCACTAGTCTAGAAACAAACAAACAAACAAAGCAGCCACCATAGGGCTAGCCTCATAAATGTAAAACTCACTCTAAACATGCGCGAACAGATACACATGAGATAACATGGTACATAGGGCTAAATTTATGCCCAGGATACTATGTAAGCAGAACTAGAGAATGAGTAGGTACTCTGAGGAACCAGAGAGTGATTGTGATGAAATATCAGGGTGGTTTTCTTAAGGAGTTGATTTTTTTAAGGTAAGTCATAAAGAATAAATAAGATAGATGAAAAGGAAGATGAGGTATTCTAATTAGAGGAAGTCATAGAATAAAAGTCATGGAGGAAAGAAACAGAATGGTGTGGACAAAAACTACTCTATAGACAGTACAGTGTTTCTAAGGCATAAAGAGCAAGGCAGAAAGTCACTACAGGATCAGGCCTAGGTGGTAGATGTTAACCCGATTATGGAGTTCCTTTTGTGACCTACAAAGGCGTTTGAACATTATTCTGTAGCATGTACAATAGAGAATACTTAAAAGCTTTTAGTGGGAAGGGGAGGCATAATTAGGCAGACAGGGCCAGACAAATGAGTTTATCCTAAAAATTTACTTTTGACCAATCTTCCTTTTTTTTTTTTTTTGTATCAGAACATGAATATAAGTAGCATAGTTTAAAAGGCTTATCACTTCCTGTACAGGAAAGGAGAATTCTAGTTATTACAGCTCTTTAGAACTCAAACATTGCTACATAAGCCATCTGATTTTACTGTCAAGTTCATTCTCCAGCTGAGAACTTTACCATTAATGTGAAATCCTTTAGCTTGAGAGCAGGTAGGCGTAAGGGAAATCCTTGTATCCCAGAGAGCTGGAATAAGTTCTAGCAGACTGCTTTGTTTAGTAATCTCTCTGTATTTTCTAAGCCAAACTTATTTAGGAGCAGTTCTTAATGGGGGGAATGCAGAAAAAAGACCACCAAGGATGGGCACAATGCAAGTGTTCTTTTACCTTACATTTGGTCTTTGCTAGGTTTTGTGAATGTCCTTATTGTAGATAATTTACCTTGCCCTGAGATTATACGGTTTGCTTTACAACCAGTCTTTGGTGTTTACATGGCCCTGGGATCTCTAGCCTTACCCTCTTGCTTGTACTAAAACCCTCTGGTTTACCTAGTCTCCAACCCACTCTTTTCTAGCCTCTAGTGCTTCCATTTATAACCTCTAGTTTGCCTGGCCTCCAACCTATTCTTGTCTCTGGTGTGCTCTACCCACTTCCATTCTTTGCCTGATGGAATTAATGATGAAGCATTTAACTTAAGTCTAACCTGCAAAAGTCTCTTTTGTTTGAGAAAGGTTCGGCCATTCTAGTTATGTTCATGGGATTACTGTTTGAAGGTTTACTGGCAAATATAGTTTGAGTTTTATTGTGTCAACCTTAACTTTTGTTACTTGAGCTGAATACATAAGAATTCATTTATATATTTTCTTCCCATGTGTCAAAAATGGCAAATAATATTCTATAAAACTGTTGTATTTAAAACTTGAATGTAGAGAAGCTGAGACTTAGAAAGGAGAAATGAAATCTCTGAGATATTGTCACAAGATCACATAGCTACTTAGTAAATATTTATCTTATTCTTTTTCCTCTTGAGGAAATATCAGTGCATTTCTCCTGGAAATTGAATCACCTATCAATGTAAGCTGGCTAAGTCTTTTAATTATTGTAGTATATTTTCTTATCATATTTGGTGGATGTCAGTCATGCCTACTTGGAGATAATGCGCCTTTCTAAATTTTTTGTTTTTCATTTGTAGAATGATGTCATATTTATTTCTTTTAATATGTGATTTATAGCGGATATAAACTTTTTAGTTTCTAAATGAATTGATTCAGTTCAGTTTTAAGATCTTACCGATTGCTTTTTCTGAGGTTTTTTATTTACCATGTCCTGTTTATATGGCTGACAGTGTTGACTAGAAACTTATTCTAGAGATTACATGTACTCATTTATTCATCAATTTCTTGTTTTCTCTATGTTATATACAATGATTGACAAATTTTTATGGCACATTTTCCTGCTTTTATGGTTATAATTACTCTGTTGTCTTGGGCCATATACTGAATTTTCTATTCATTGAGGATGATTCTGAATAGAGAATCATTTTTAACCCCTGGCATATCTGGGAATTTTCTGGGACACACCAAAGGATTATTATTTATTTTTTTCTTTCACCAAAATATTTAAATATAAATTTATAAGTGCTAAGTCAATTTACATAGTATTAAAATATAATTTTTAAAAGCTGGAGCTTTGGGGTCAGAGAACCCTGGGATCAAATCCTAGGTCTGGAGCTTGAGCCATGTATAATTTTAAGACTATGTTTTCTTATCTAAATAATATTAACATATATCTCAGGGCAAATATGAGTAAATTAGGAAATATATGGAAAAGACTTCATCTAGAACCTGGGATTTCGTGTGTGCATGATAAAGTTTAGCTTTTATCATTGGCTTTATTCATGTTTTTATTCTTGCACTATAGATTTCTTCTAATTATGCCATTTATTCCATTTTCCTCTGATAGAAAAATTAACAAGAATGTACGTTAGTTTCTTATAAACAGGAGTCTTTTGATATCACCATTTAGAATTCCAGAGAAAGGCAATATTATGTGATAAAAATAAATAGGTGTTCACATTGTGTAGAATTCTTCTTCTCTCTACAAGTGTTGCCCAGAATTATTTATGGTGTCCAAAATTTAACATCAAGTCTATGGTTTGTAAGTCTTGGAGGCTACTCAGAGAGTGACAACAACTCCGTTGATATTCCCTTAGCTAGAAAAGAAATACTTGGAAATCAAGGTGTGTGGTAATAGGCCTAGAGAAGGTTTCTCCTGGGGATTAGGTAGTATGGTAGGAGATGGGCACTGAAAACAGGAGGGCACCAGAAGGAATATCAACGTCATCTTTTTTTGTAATTTCCTCTGGTCATGTCTTGATTTCAGATCTTCTCTTCTAAACTCATAGCTTTAAAAACAATTTCCTATGAGACTTAGAAATGAAATTGTTTCTTTCCTATAAGAAATATGAATGAATGCCTAAAAAATTATTTCAGTTATTTGATAAACATGCTTGTAAGTAGAAAAAAGTTTGAGTTCAGCTTCAGATCAAAGAAATCTGGACTTTAAATCATTTGTTTCTTGAAAATTTTCTGTTTTTCTTCTGCAAATGAATAAAAGATGGAAAATGTTGAGCAGTAAACTTGTTGATATTTTACATTTTTATCCAATAGGCAGGTTAGAATAGCTGCACATTTGCATTGCTCTTCTCAGTTGTATGTAATAAGAATGATCTACATAATAGAAGAATGTGAAACCTTGTTGTTCTGATTCCATATTATAAGATTACAAAAGAAGTGTCTGCTGGAACATTGAAGGAGAATGGAACATGTTCTGATTCTTAAAACTAGGCCTGCCACAAGAGAGGATTCCCTTTGAGAATTTGAAGTTTACTAAGATGAATGTGTCTCTGTGTGTATATAAATGGGTGATATCTCTTGACTCCGTGGATTCCAAGTCATGGTAAAAAGCAGTGTAGTTATTTTTCCCCCCACACTCCCCCTACTCTTACCCCAAAGACCACCTGAGAGTCTATGTGAGAAAAATATGTGTTATTTAATTCTTCGATATTCCAAATTATATAGGGAAAATAGGAATTCTAGCAATTTTACATAATGTTTTAAGGTGTAGAAGACTTGTAGTATCCATAAGCACCATCTAGATACTTTAGGGAAAAATATTTTCACTTGACTGTATCTCTGGCTTTCTAGCAGCTCTGTAATTCAAACAGTGTCCAGTCATATGAAATCATATTTGTATTCATTCATTCTTGGGATTTCAGAATTTACTATATCCACTATGCTTTAACTGTTAGTGGTCTCTAAAACTCCAGAGGACACAATTTAGATTACATGGATGTGAATTTGCACTATTAAATTCTATTTTAGATTGGTTATTCTCTTGCTGACCCCTAAGGGGTAAAATGATCTGAAACATGCTTTTTAAAAGCATGGACAGGAACTGGAACATAAAGTCACATAACTGAGTCACCTTGCTTAATTTCCCTTTGTGAATTATTGGTTTCCTGAGAGGTAGTTTAACAGCTGAACAGAGGAAAATAATTCTCAAACTTAAAGTATCTCCTTGGGCATCCCTCTTCCATGTAATGACACTATTAGAGTACATGACAAAAATCAATGGTAAACAAGGCTTTGAATTTGAATGCACACTGCCATGCGTAGAATATATTCATCACCTCAACATACAGAGAGTTCAATGTGTTTGATTTGTTATGTTGAAGATTATTGTGTCTTTCTGTTGATTTACTATAGAATTAAGATAGATATTTTCTAATGTTTCAAGATCTTAATATATATATTTTACTACCAACGATGTGTATATAGTTATAGCTCTTCTAATAAAGAAATTTTGCGAAGGACTTATTTTTTTCTTGGATCAGCTGTTCTTGTTGAGAACCTGGTATGCAAGTAAGGAATAAATGAGGCCTGAAAGTTGTATTAAAGGAACACCATTTGCAACTTTTTGTAATTTGGCAATTTTTAAATGTGAATATTTTTCGATCTATAAAAATACAGGTGATTGAACATGTTGGCCTTTTCAAAATCATATATAATTTTTGCAGGGGTGAGAAATTTGAAATTAACCAATGATTTCTGAATTTATTAAAGGAATATTTTAGTCTTAGTAGAAGAAAAAGTTCTACATGTAATAGGAAGGTAAAAAGAAAATTTTCTCTTCTTTTATACAGATTCCATACGAATTCTCACACTTATAATTGATGTAAACTGAAACTTAAAGAACAAAATCCATTGTAAAAATGTCAGTTAGTGGAAGTTTTTAGAAAATATTAATTATCCTATGAAGGCTACTCTATCTGTAAATGAAGTATTTAGCTAAATGCAGTATAAAATTTCTAAAATATTGTGCTTTAAGAGTGCATAATATGTAACTCTCTATACTGTAGTATTGGATTTGTATGTTATAAATGACTTTTCTACCACACCAAAGCTCTGGAACATATGAAGGGGTACATATAACCCTTCGATGTTACAAATGTAAGCACTAGATACCCCTTCATATATTCCACAGCTTTGGTTATGTGGTAGAAAATACCACGTAACACTGTATCATCAGACTTCGAGATGATTCCAGAAGTTTGTGGCTGCCATTACTATCCTCACCGACCATCTGAATAACTCAGGGAAGAGATGAGGCAAGTTAATTACATGAGTGATTCTTCAGTGAATGGGCAAACTAAAGGATTGTCTCTCAGAAGTCGTTCTTTAAAAGAGTTTTCACCTTTCACAACTTCTGTGGGTTATTAATGATATTAAATGTGTTTCTTGAAAATAGAGCTTCATAATTTGCAATGATGATTTAAAAATCTAATTTGATCCTTATCAACTAATTTGCAGTGAGCTAATATAGCTGCTAATTACTGCTGTTGGTGATATTTAGACATATTGAAATCTAATTTTGCCTTAAAATTAGAAAATTTAAGGCTATATTTACAGAAGTCAAGTTATTTAACACTTAGCAGAATGCACCTCTGATCACATTATATATAGAGAGAGCACCCATTAAATTTTTAGACATAAACTGATTCACAGTTGGCTGGAAAAGTTGTATAGCACCATGATCCTAACTATTTACTATTTAATCATATTACAAGTAACTTAAAAGCAAATTGCAACCAGTAATATATTTCACAGAAACATAAAATTGCTGACTGTTTTTTAATATTACACTCTGGAAGAAAAGGCATTTACAATTATTGTCTAAAATGGCATTTGTAAATTATAAAATTCTGTTTATCTTTATTAACAAGCATAAAAAAATTAGTATTTTATTATGACCATTGAAATTTTGATTCCACCTCCTTTCAGGAAAGGCCATCCCTCAAGGTGATAGCAACAGAGATAGATCAAAGAACAGACAACCTGGGTTACAAAATGACAGTGAGGTCCCGTTTTTCACTTGCCTTTTAATTGATTTCAATACATGCTCTAATCATTGGAAAACAATCATGTACAAAGTAGTGAAAAATCCTTGATTTGGTAGAGATTATATTTTCTTAAAAGTTGACAAAATAAGTAAAACATATGGAAGCCTAGACTATAAGTATTATGGAGAATAATAATTTAGGAAAGAGGACAATGAATGTTGGGAGATTATAGTTTCACATAGGATGCCCTATGGAGAGATTTACTGAAGAAGTGGCATTTGAGTAAAGATCTGAAGGAAGTGAAGATGCTGGTGAAAGCATGGTACAGACTAATCAAACAGCAAGTATGAAGGCCCTGTGATGACAGTTCAAGGAAACAGTTAACACTATATGTTGATGGGATAAGAAAATGCAAGAGTCATGAGAGATGTCATCATAGAATAATAGGGGAAGGAAAGGCATGTAGTAGACGTTGGCTTTTATTCTCAGACATAGGAGAAGCCATTGAGGAGTGCTAAGAAGTGGAGTGGCCTGAGCTGATATACATTCAATCAGGATTACTCTTGCTCTTTGGTTAAGAATACTCTGAACAGAGTCAAAGGCAAATGCAATATTCCAAGTAAGAGATTGTGTTGACTTTATCCAAAGTAGAAGCAGTGGGGGTGGTGAGAAGCAATGAGATTCTGTATACATTTTAAAGGGAGAGGGAGCCTGCAGGAGTTACTGAGAGATATGATATGAAATTTCAAAGAAAACAAGAATAAAAATAGTTACAAAGGTTTTGTTTTTTTTTGTTGTTGTTGTTGTTGTTGTTTTTTAATATGAGCAATTGGAAGGATGGAGTTGCCATCAACTGAGATGAGATGAAGAAGACCATGAAAGGAGCTGTTTAGATGAGAATATAGACCAAGAGATCAGGAGTTGATGTGACATATGCTTATTATGCCACCTGCCATCCAAACAGAGAGGCTGCGTAGCATTCGTCCTCCTGGATATAGGAGCGTGAGGTTCTGGAGAGAGGTCTGTCAAAGAGGGAATCAGTGTCAATCAGTCTGAATAAAAAATTCAGAAAACATCAAGAATATGAGAAGAGATACAGGAGTAAGTCTATGTTTCCTTCTAAGGAAAAGCAGTGCAACCGTGTATTTATTATTTACATCAATGTGACCAGGTTTGGGGTCAGAAGGTCATTAAAACTCAGCACCACAATCTCAATCTTTGTCTCTGTCTCTCCTTGTCTTTGTGTCACTGTCTCTGTCTCTCCCTCTCACGCTCTCTTGCTTCCCCCATCCCCCATCTCCCACCTCATCTTTCCTCTTGCTTTCTCAACATGAGATTGAATACTTTTGGAAAATAACTCTGTACTCAATGACTTAGCTGTCTCATGCTAAACAAGATTGGTAATGGGATCTCAATATGTATACAACATAATATTCTTCGAATATAAAAACAGCATGCAGTTTGAGACCAGCCTGGCCAACATGGTGAAACCCCATCTCTACTAAAAATACAAAAAATTAGCTAGGTGTGGTGGTAGGCACCTGTAATCCCAGCTACTTGGGAGGCTGAGGCAGGAGAATCGCTTGAACCCAGGAGGTGGAGGCTGCAGTGAGCCAAGATCGCGCCACTGTACTCCAGCCTGGGCAACAAAGCGAGACTTCATTTAATAGAAAAGAAAAAAAAAAACCAACATGGAAAGTAATTGCAACCTGCAAAGAGACATAACTGACTGTAGATAGAAAGCAATTTTTCATTTTATGGAATTTCTCTTTATTAACAAGTTTTATGTTTTAAAAATGTTCTTCTGGCTTAAATAAGATGTTTGATATAGACATGGTGTAGATTTTAATAATATGACTGCTAGTTATACTTTACTTACACATTTTTAACACATGGTTCCTACTTAAATAAAGCACATCGTATGTATGTATATAAAACACAAGTATAAGAGGAAAAACAATTAATGTTCAAAGCCGAGCTAAATAATAGACCTGAATCTAGTTCCTTTCATAAGCATTATTTATTTTCTTTACCAGTTGCATTTTAGCAAAGTGGATTATTTAATCTGTCCAACAACTGTAATGTCTAAGTGGTTCTCTCATCTTCATTTCATTTTAAAGCAATGGTGCAATTCTGCGTATGCACCCAGTAATGTATCCCAGTAATGTATCCCATTACTTCTGCCTCTCTTCCAACTTAATGTTTCAGTGCAGAAGGCAAACTATAACAAATATTAATTAAAAGAACCTATTAATTCAAATTATGAATAGTTTTAAGTATTTTCGCATTTTATTTTAATTACTTTCCACAATTGGGAATCTTATCAGCATATTTATGTCAAATATAGGGAAGCATTATATGAGGTCATTAGGTGAACAGGCTCTGGGGTCAGACCTAGACAGGTTTGAATCTAACTGCCATGGTTTCATCATGTGTTCATCATGTGTTATTTAGGAAGATAATTACCTCTCTGTGCCTCAGTTTCTTATTTTGTCAAAAAAGAATAATAATAGGACCTACCTGAAAATACTGTAAGGGAGAAGAAAATTTATATAAAGTGCTTAGCATAATCCATGGGCATAAGAACTTAGTAAATGTAGTAAATTTTGGTAACTGTCATATGAAATTTTAGAGGGGGATTCTTAGTTTTTGGTTTATGACAGCCTCCTCCTTTGATATACTCAGCTATCCACACTTGTATAATCCGTTGAAGACAGAAAGCTCCACTGTGTCCTCAGAAATCCTGGCTTTGTGTTCTGATTGTTGGAAGCTGGCCTGTGTGGATGATTATCAGTAGACTCCTGTGCTTTCTGGGTTTTGTTTAGGATTGTCCAATGACCCATTTGGAAAGCCCCAGCAGGGAATCAGAGAGAGAGAAAGGACAGTGAAACTAAGTATTTGTTCTCCTGGTTCCCTCTCTGTGAGATCTTCTTAATCTGTGTCTTTCAAGGGAAGGTCATTGCTGCTCTGAAGGAAGCTGCATTTGTAAGTTTCTCTTTGTTCTATAATCTCTCTCTTCCCTGCTTTAGTCTTGCTGGGCCTGGGGCTAATGCCAGCTCAAATAAACTGCTCTCATTCCTGCACTGTCCCTAGTAATTCCTTTACATTGCTCAAACTCTTAAAATTAATAACTTTTATATTAACATTCTTTAAATTATCCTAATTTGAATGTCTCATAAAGTAGTTGCTGGGAATCTGACTGATACACTCGGGAATACATAACCCCTCCCCTGAAGTCAGTTCATTTCCTGAGTGCTGCCTGGGAGTGCACTTGTATCCCTCTATCTGTTATGCCTACAGATGTCCCTTCCTTTCCCAGACTTATTGAGTATGCACTTGTCTCTTCTCTTCTTGATAACAAATACATGGGCTCAACCCAAAACCATCCACCTTTCCTCTAGCTTAAACTTCTCACTGGACTTAAGGTTTTATTTTACTTTATTTATTTAAATTTTATTTTATTGTGATAAGAACACAACATGAAATCTATTTTCTTACATTTTTAGTATACAATATGGTATTGTTAGCTGTAGGTACAATGTTTTGCACCAGATCTGTAGACTTTCTTATTAATTTTGCTTTACTGAAACTTCATGCTCATTGATTAGCCATTTCCCATTTTCTCCTCTCCAGTCCTGGACAACTATCATTTCACCCTTTGGTTCTATGAATTTGACTTTTTCAGATTCCTCATATAATCTTTCTTCCTGGTTTAGGTTTCAAAAACAAAAGCCAAGAAGGAAGATTATCTTTGGAAAAACCAATGAGGCAAGGAAATACAATGGCCTAGCTATTTCCTTGGAATTGAAGAAAAATATAATATTTACAAAACATAAGCTGATAAGAAAGATGAATTAAAGCATTGTTCCAACCACTCTGTACATATAATTTAAGAAAAAATGTTGGTATAAGAAAAAGTATTTTCTACTGTTTAAATATTATTATCATTTCCTGTATATAAAATTCATGCCCAATTTGTATGTCATTCTTGAATCCATAGCTTAATAAAAATAACAACAAACCAAAATAAGGTTTCATAAGTGATTTGTCAGTTTTATTTATATATTTGCAAAGATGGAGATAATTTAATCTATGTGGGATTGAGATCCTTTCTACTATGTACACCTTCAATATAAAGACATTATTATTCTTTCTCAGTTCTGTATTTCTGAAAGTCTGTCAAATACTTTAAAAAATGATCAGATCTATGCAAGTGAAGCTTGCAGAATTTGCATTTGCCCTCAATCCCTCTTCTTCCTCTAGCTTTTCATGTGTCTTGCCTTTGTTCCCATTTCACTAAGCAAGCATTGGCCTGCTGCTAATGCACTCAAGTTTCCCCACAAGCTCTCACATTCCCTGGAATGTTAAACGAAAAGAGAGCAACCAGGACAGGCAGACCAATTGCTTTCAGGTATACTGAATAAATTCCAGTAAGGCTCACAAATATTTCCTTTATTCTCTAACTACTCAAATTATTGCTAGTTTCTCTCCTTACAAGAAAATAAAATTCATTTGTAGGAAAAGGAAGTGAATTATATGACCAATGATGCTATTTTATTTCATAATAGTGAATTTTTATTGTGTTTTTCCCATATGGCATAAAAGCTATCTCATACAGTGTGAAACACTTACAAGCACTCTCACAATTATTTCCACTTCCAATGTGCAAATCACAGGGAACCCAAAATAAGTTTGAAGGTGCTGTAAGAATAGGTTCGAGGCAGAATATACAGTAGAGAAAGGGGATAACGTTTAAAACTAGCATAATGATTGGTGTGTCTTGGTTTTCTTAAGTCCAAGTACCAGGACTGACAATATGATAAACTGTCATCTCTACCTTAAACTCTCACCCTTGCCTTTCATTTGCAAATGAGCAAGCAAGTGGCCTGTTTTTAACACATGGACCATTAACTGCTTTCTTCTATTTGCATAGTAATGATAGTGAGCCAATGGTGATTTACTGCTCTGACTTGTATCATAAATAACAGATCATTTACGCTGCTAATTACACTCATTTCCATATCAATAATGCATTCTGGGTTGGGTTGGACTACTGCATTAGAAAATGGAATTGAATGACAAATTGATTTCCTACTAAAATGGTGTAAAACAGTTGTCTATTACAAGAAGATACTATTAAGTAATGTAGATAAGTGCAAAAGACATTTTTACAACTTATCCTGTAGCTTGAATCATCAAAAGTATAGATTGGTCAGGAAAATATTTATCCCGTGTGCAAACACAAATGTGTAACATTTGATTATATCTATTGGTATCTGTCAGCACTGCTTGGCTAGAGTATGGCTACCCTGAGCCCTCTGTCTCACATTTACTTTGTGGGTGGGCCAGTTAGCTTTTAGTTCTGCTATGTGATCCTAGACTGCACTCACAATCTGTAATAGTTATTTTTAAAATATAGGCTTTACTTCAAAAGGGGTGATTGTGTGAGAGTGTGGATAGGTGGTGGTACAAGCGCATGATTATTACTAAAGAAACATTAAAGTTTAATATATGCCTTATAGATCAGTGATGTTAGATATAAACACACAGGAACCTTGAGGAACTTTCATATTCACAATAAATATATTTATGGTGCATACAGATGTATGTTTAGAGAAAGCTGAAGAGCAGTGGTAGAGATAAAGAAAGAGATTGAGGTTTTCTGAAAACTATTTAATAAAAATATCAGCTTCTCTATTTCAGCTACAAGAAATTACTAAGATACTTGAAAATATACATTTAGAAGAAAATGTGTGATGAAAGTGATCTAATTTGTATAACCACCATCTTTCTAATAACTATTAGGTTGGTGCGAACATAATTGCAGTTTTTATCATTACTTTTAATGGCAAAAACTGTAATTACTTTTGCACCAACCTAATATTTTACTGTATATTTGGACATAAATGCACGTAAAAAGTAACTAAATCAATTCAAAACTTATTCTCAGGTTTGCTTGGAGCCTTCTATAAAGAGTGATATCACATTCAAACTTAAAAGTAGAGAACAATGACAAGTAATATATTTACAAAGCTGTTAGAGTCTAAAATAGATTATAAAGAAGTTCAGACATTGTAAAATGTAAAAGGAGATAAAGTCTCAGATTTGAATTTTTGATATAAGAAGACATTTCTGAAGATAAATGATTGAATACGTGAACATTGATTCAGAAGAAAAGTTTATGATTATAATTAAACCAAAAAGCTGCTAATTCTCATGATTAGGTGACTTATCCTGCATGTTAATAATTTGATTTTTAAGGCATTAGGTGGATAGGTACAACAAAATGAGGAATACAAAAACTTTTCTATCTCCCCAAATGCGGGTAAGAATGATGGATACCAACTAGCAAGAAAATGTTAGGAAAAAGAATGAAGCAAGGACAGTGATTTAAAAAATGTTGTTCATTGGTAGATCACTTTATAAATAGTGAAGTGATAAAGATACATACAGTGTAACCAAGAAGGGAAGAGGGAGATGGAGGAATGATGAATTTGTTACATGTAATTTTCCTAAGATCTGAAAAATGTGTCCTTCTAAATCAATATTATGTTTATACTATAACCAATATGACCAAATTGCAATTATGTTAAATTATGGATGTGTTTTATTTTGAGGAGACTTTTTGATATTATTGTTTTAAATAACCACTGCCTCATTATTTTTGGAGAAATACACAATTACTTTGTAATAATATACTGATTATTGTATAAATATATAAGGATACATATGTGTGTATATATACATATGTATCTATATGTATACATATATGTTCATATATATGTATCCTTATATATTTATCCAACACATATGATATATATTATATATTATATGTAAAATATATATCTGTTATATATTATATATCACACATGTTAACGTTCTAAATAATTTTTTTAATGTGAGCAAATATTGTCAGACTAAAGTTTATTAAAATTTGATTTACTTTTACTTCAAAAGAGTTAATGAATTAGATCCATGATACTAAATTAAATTCTTGACTTTAGTATTACAAATATTTTATAATGACAGAAGCTTAGAAAAATCTGCTAACATCTATAAAATGTCATATATAAAAGATAAATCTGATTAGTTGTGTTCATATTTCTGTGCAGTACTTTTTCTTCACGGATACGTGGATAACATTAGGTATCACCTATACCATTATTTTTCTTTATGTATAACTAAAATGACATGGGTCATAGTCTCCAGTAGAAGACCACAATTAACAATCTGATCAATTGTCTTTGTGCTTATACTTTCATTTCTGAAGATAAGTAAAAGGCTTTTTCTTTGTTTATAGACATAAACTAAGTATTTGTGGATTTGTATATTTTTGGGTTTTCCAACTCTTCTCTTTCACAACATTCCCCTTCTACACCAAAAACAAACAAACAAACAAACAAAGAAATCAAAATAATTATTTGTTAATCCAGGGTAATCTAGTTTTATCTGATTACTATAGGTGAGCTATAGCTGTTATTAGAGGTCAATTCATTGCTCCAGTAAGAAATCAACTTGATTTGTTTAGCAAAGTTTTAGTATATATACTATGTACTACTTGTCTGTAAAAATACCTGTTAGAAAATAGCAAGGCTCTCTTTTTTATATAGCCTTGAAAAGTTGTTCTCTTATAATTGGGAGAAAAAATAAGTGGGCTTTTATGTGCATAGATGGACTTTACCTGTTTCTTTTGGGTATATATGGATATATGCGCACGGGGAATAGCTTGAAGGGGAGTCAACAGGAATGACACAGAATTTCACTCATTCTGTAGGCTCCCCAGTGGCAGGGAAAGTCCTACCATTGTAAGGTCCAGACACAGTACCAGACACAGAGTAGGTAGGCATTCAGTACATATTTATTTAATGACTAATCAGTCTGAAGTCTTGAAAGTAAAACAAAGATAGTCTCTTAGGTTCTAATAGCTAAGTAGGTAGTTGATTATAGGATGACTTGATGTATCCTATACATCAACTTTGTATTAGCCCCAAGGAGACTCAGACACCAAAATGAATTCTAAGATGAAATGCTAAACAACATCTAATAAGAAATAGCTTATATTAAGCCATGATTGCCAATGATTATGATTAATTAATAATTGTAGATTGTATTTTAGAATTTATTACTTTTAAAAGCTTATGATTAAACATAAAATTCCAAAAAGTTATTTAGGTTTTAATAATAAACTTTTGGGAATTTGCGAAAAAATACCTCATGTACAAAATCTGGGCCATAGGCACACTCTCCTGTAGCATTGGTTCAGTAATTCAAATCATAAAGTCAAGTGAGTGTCTACTCTCATCAGGTGAAAGTATACCTTAATGAAGGGTTCTCTTTGCATGGTGTATCACCTTCCTTAAATTTGAATATACAAACACAAAGCTATCAAGAGACAGCATCAAATGCACAGACTTCAATTAAAGAATTTTAGAAATAGACATGCATGCAGTATTACAATTATTTTTATTTTGATTATGCTATATGGGTAGCAATTAGCATTTAATCATTTTCATATATATGTTTGTACACTAACCCAGAAGCTTTATACAGCAGACAACTTATATGTAGATAAAAATAAGTCACATGCGTGTCATACTTAGTTGCTGCTTTTCTACTTATAGTATGAACTGAAATGATCAATATGGCATTTTCTCCCTGAAGATGCATGTTATTTTGCCAATGGTTACCAACTCTTGACATTACTAGTTGAACCTCTATACATGGTCTTCTTTCAGCTCAAAGTTGACACCTCTTTTTTCTGTGATTCAGATAATCACTGTAGCTTTTGGCATCTTCTGCTGTCACTTTTTAGAAAGATAGTGGCTGTGTTACAAAGCTTTTCTTTGTGCTGTGTTTGGTGACTGTAACATGTTTTCAGCCCATATGACTAATTGTTCCTCTACGTATGCTGATCATTCTGAATTTGCTTATAATTGCATTTTTTTTTGCCCCCTTCACTTACCTAAACCCTATATACTTAAGTGTCATAGATATGGTTATGTTACTAGCTTTACTCAGAGTATTTATTTACACAGATTACTTTACATTTTTCATCGTTTATCCTCTTACTCAACTTATTATTTTGGTTTCTTCTAAAAATATGGAATATAGAATTCATATATTAAGAATAAAAAATTCTTTAAAGCTATTGTACTCTATGGTATTTCACATAATATTAACCAGCTATTAGCAATGACTGGTATATACTTCCCATTGAAAATGATGTAAAGTCTGAAAGGATTCGTTTTGACAATTTTATATCACATATTTATATTTACCTTAGGTGGTTCTTTTTAATGTTTTAATTTGGGACCACACTAATTTCTAACTTGGTAACTCATCTCCTACCAAAATTAATACCAAGCAAAGAAAAATGGTTTTCTGAATAGAATCTACTAGTCTTTTATATCTTATAATGGTAGATCACTGATGAGGTAGAACTCCATAAGAGCTTTGCTCTCACAGTAAAAGGTTTTGGTTGTGCATGGATTGCACCTGGTGAAAGTTGGTTAGTATTGTCTAAGTGGCTTAAGACAAATTTATTTTGATTTGTATTGTGATGACTTTGCAAAGCACCAGATATTTTCCCGCTTTGTGTGTGTGTGTGTGTGTGTGTTTTGAGTCCAAGTCTCACACCATTGCCCAGCCTGGAGTGCAGCGGCATGATCTCAGCTCGCTGCAACCTCTGCCTCCCGGGTTCAAGTAGTTCTCCTGCCATAACCTCCTGAGTAGCTGGGACTACAGGCATGTACCACCACTAATTTTTGTATTTTTAGTAGAGACAGGGTTTCAGCATGTTGGCCAGACTTGTCTCGAGCTACTGACCTCCAGTGATCCACCCGCCTTGGCCTCCCAAAGTGCTGCGAATAAAGCATGAACCACTGCTCCCAGGCTTCCCTGTTGTTTCTTAATCATGAATGCTTTTGTGACAATTCACCAGCATTCAGGAAATATTAAGGACAGATGATATATTATCCCATAGAGCAATTAGAAATCTGCGATTTAGTCATATTAGAAGATTCTAAATCTGGGATACTTTTCAACGGTGAATTATCACTGTGGACATCTTTAAAACTGCATGTTTCCCTTATGACACCACACCATCATATTTGCCTTCCCTGAAGTAATAACTCTTTTCTGCATGTGTGTTCCTTAGATATCTTCTTGATGCAAACTTTGAATTAGAGTTGTGTAGATAATATACTTTGCATTTGAAATTATTTAGACTTTTTCAACAGTATTCCTAAACACATTTATTCACTTTAGTGGTTGAATTTTTAATCTCTTTTGATTACACAGATGACTCCAATACATTATTATCCAGAGCTATGCAATCAAGGTCAAAATTCTGTGTTTTCAAACAGAGAACCCTACAGAAAACCACACCATTTTTCATGTCTTCAAATTTTCCTAGTGTGGTGATGTGGATAGTTTTGACAATCTTCCATCTTCTTCCACTTAGTGGTTCTTAAAGACATTTTTGAAAAACACTGATTTTCAGTTGAACAGTGTAAGAAACCAGGCATGATGGAGAATTCCTCATTCTTACTGACAATATCCCAAAGTGACAGCTCCCAAGGAAAGTGGTTTCTCATATACTATAATATGTTGAACATTTTGTACTACTTGTGACACTAGATATAGAAAACAAGACTAGATGACATAAGAAAAGTGTTAAGTCAATTGAAATTGTGGAATTGTTGGTTCAATATATGTATGCAGTTTATCAGCATGAAGAGCCTTTAGTCTGATAACTGGCAGCTGTCAGTGTGACCCTAAAAAGGGTTTCCAGAAGGAACAATGTGGAATGCAAACCAATGAGTTTCAATTCATCTGATTGTAAGTAAGCAAAATCTCTAGAAAAGTGTAGAATGTCCAATTAAACAAATATAACCAGGCATAGGGAAGGCAATATTGTCTTCATAAGGACCTTCTTAAAAATATATTGACCCATAATTTCCACTGAAATTCTTTGAAATATATCATCTTTTAAGGTATGTGGTTGATGAATTATGTTTAGGCTTTTAAAAATTTTCATTTCTGACTATAGGAAATAAAAAACATCATCACAAACTGGAGACAAATGTGTCCAATTATATGGCATATTTATAACTTCTAGAAAAGAAGTGTCAGTCCAGAGTAAAATCTCCAAGTTTGCAGAAACCAAAAGATTCCTAAAAACAAAAACATTATCAATACAATTATTGCTTTCATCTAGCCATTCTTTCAGTAAACATTTATTGACCCAAGCACTGTGATGTGTGCTAAGAATAAAACATCCTCTGTCCTCGTAATGCTCTTCATTTGTCTGGAAAGACAGCCATTGAGCAAGAAATGATAAGTTTGATGCATGTCATGAAGGATGTCTGAATGTTACCTTGCAAAATTCTTTATAACGCCTGAGGATGGTTTATTAGGAAGGCTAGAGCAGGACCTCAGAATAGTGAGAGTGTTCCTTTGAGTCAGATGCAGAAAGAAACTTCTATAAGAGGATATGATTACAACGAACAAGCAAAAACCTTTTCTGAAAAGACAAAAGCCTGTGTGCTTATGATTCAAACTTTTGATTTTTTGATTTGGAAAACTTGGGCAGATCCCATTCTTTCATAATTAAAATACGTGCATGACTTTGAAGAGGTAAGTATAATAACTGACCAAATAAGGCAGACATTATGGTTTCAAAATAATTCAAATAAATGAATCTGACCTACAGAAAAACATTTTTAAATGTATGTGACCTAAGATTTCAATTTTATTTGTATGGCGGGGCCATTCCTGAGCATAACTGTGGGCTGGCTATAGCATATCATTTCTTATATGCCTAACATTAGTCTCCTAAGTGGAAAATAAATCATGCAGTCTTGAATTTACTTCTTGGAACAGTTTTCAGAAATATATTAATGTATAAGAAGACATAATTGGCTGTACTTTTGGTGAATATTGTATATAACATTGCTGAAATTTGGATTTAGGAATGAATGCTATAAAATGAAAATACATATCACAATGATCTATTTATGTATTAGAGAAAGGCATGAATGTGTCATATTCTCAGCACCTTTTATGAAAGCTTAGCAGATGTTTCAGTTTTCATAATGTATGCAGTAACGTAGTTTTTATAACTTTGCACTTAGAATGAATTCATTTTAGTATAGCACAAGATATTTAAGAAATACATTGAGGAAAATAGTGTAAACAAGTAGAGATTATATTTTAAAGTAGAAAATATCATCTACCAGAGCTGATAGCAGTGTTTCAATGCAAGAAGGTTTAAAGAATCTCAGACATAAAAAATATTTTGGATACTATTAACTATTGAATAGGATGTTAATTCAGTTCTATGTATGGATTGATTGCCTAATATATTCAGATGTCTTAAACATAAAATATATAAAAGCCAATGAAATACATTTCATTCCTCACAACAGTAAGTCCTCTAAATGATTATTAAATGAAATATTGTAAAAATAATAAGTGAATCAATTAAATTACTACATTAATGACATTGAACTCTTGAAAACAGGGCATATTATAATATGCATTAAAGGCAAATATATGCATATACATTTATATGTATATGTATACAAACACACACATACATAGTATCTTAACACAGGTAGTATGTCTAATTTAGGATGAAGAATCATTCAAAGTCAAATCCGTCTCTTTTGTTTTGGCTTATTTCCATGTTTAGTATGATTCTGAAAATGTCAGTCTATTGGAACCCACATACATACACAATTTAATGGATGTCTGCAAATTTTCCTATTTAATATGTTTGTCTTCACTACTTTCAAATGCAGGCAACTCTTTGCCTCCCCCTTCCAAATCTAGTGATTACATGTTACAGCATTTAGTGTCATTAGTAGATTGACTTGAAAACCACATTATCTGTCTGGTCTGAAAAACACTAATTTTGAACGTTCAGTTCAACAGTTTTTCTATAGCAATTTTGGGGTAGAAACAGAGTGAATTTTGAATGTGCCCTTAACTGAAATGTTAAAAAAAAAATGAAGGAAGAGTACTGTATACATAGTAAGAAGTTAGCAAATACTGTGCAAATATGAATAAAGTATAGGCAGAGTATAGGATATGTCTGTTTTCACACGTATGAAAATACATTTTAAGGAAAGCTTAAATGCTCTACTTCTTTGAAGCTTTCATGTTTGCATTGAAATTCAATATTTAATAAACTTAATTATAGTAAAATGAACTCTGTAGGACCATGTCAATGGGATCTAATGAAAAGTTAAAACACTTCAGAAACACCTATTTTCCAGATACATCTTGCCTTACATTAAAATCTAGTGTTTAAAATTTGTTATTACGAAGATTTTGTGGTAAATCATTTATGCCTTTTAAAGAGGAAAATTTTTCTAATTATAGTTATTTAATTGACAATCTAGGGAGGCACAATTACTTCTGTTAAGAAGCATTTCTCAAGTTAGTAATTTAGCATTTTCAAAAAGTGTATTTAATTTCTTTCCTTAATATTTTTTTTTGTTTTTATAATGGTTCTTATGATTCAAGGGAACTAAAGCATTTTATTTTATGGACTTCAAATATACATATATATATATATGTTTATTTTATTTTATTTTATTGTATTTTAGCAAGGCAGACTCTATTGATTGAAAATTACAATAAAACTAGTGTGAAAATTTAGACTCTTAGCAGGTGGAGAACACACAATTTTGGATTACTCTAAGCAATACTCCTTAAACTACTCTAAAGGATATATTTAGGCATTATATTGTAATTGCTGAATATGGAAAACACTAGAAAATGTTATTAACTAAGTGAATTAGACTGGAAATTACCAAGAACTGGATTTTACAATATTAATAAGTATTTCTTCATATACCATTGATATTTTTACTTAGTATTAATATGGTGGGAATTTGTCAGCATACTTTCTAAATTTTTTCTGGAGTACTGTCTTGGTCTGCCCAGGCTGCTGTATCAAAATACCATAGACCGAATGGCTAACAATACAGTTATTTCTCACAGTTCAGAAGACTGGAAAGTCCAAGACCAAGATGTTAGTAGATTCAGTTATTCGTAAGGGCCTTCTTCCTGACTTGCTGATGGCTGCCTTTTTGTTGTATCCTTACAGGGAAGCTCTGGTGCCTCTTTCTCTTTTTATAAAGGCATTAATTTCATAATGAGAGCTTCACCCTTATGACTGCATCTAAACCTAATTATTTCTAAAAGGCCCCATCTCTTAATACTATCCCATGGGAGTTAGAGCTTCAGTATATGAATATTGAGAGAATACAAATATTAATAGTTAGCTGAAAAGGAATATTGATTTAAAGTGTAGCTTATTTCTGTGTCATTAAAGCAAATTATTTCTTATGAAGGATCTGTTATAGTACACAGGTACTAATTGATAAAGTAGTTTATCAGGTTTCAAAGATACTGAGGAGCTCATAGTTTTCATTGAGAACTATTACGATTCTAATATAGCTTAGCCTTGGCTGCATAGGTTAATTGTTATGCTTCAGACTGACATTACAGGTTGAATATCCCTTATCCAAAATGCTTGGGACAAGATGTGTTTTAGATTTGGGAATTTTTGGTAAAAATGAGTCAGTAGACAATTTTACTGGTTCGCCATACCTAATCTGAAAGTCCAAAGACTGAAATGCTTTAATGGGCATTTGTTATTAGTGTAATGTCAGCACTCAAAAAAATTTGGATGTTGTAGCATTTCAGATTTTAGATTTTTGGATTAGGAATACTCCATGTGTAGTTACTTTTTCTCTTTCTGATCACTATTTAGTTCTTGTTAATTTCAGACAGTATAAGTGAAGAAGTGGACAATCTTGACTTTTTTTTCTTTTAAGAAACTGATAGATATTGCTTCATCTGCCACAAATACTTATGGCTAAGAAGTATAAAATAAATTACAAAATAAATATTTATCTACCATTTGCTTTAACTGATGATGTACGAGGTAAAACTAAAATGAGCTTTCAAATTGGACTGATAGTATGTAGTTCAAAACTTAGGAAGATAAAACCCATCTCTTGATCTTTCTATCTTGAACGCTAATTTTTCAAAATTTCTTTTAAAGTATAAATCCATTTTCCCTCTCATTTAGGTAGTATACTTTTTCTTAGAAACATATTCCCTGTAGGAAAGTAATTTATGATACTATCTTATCAAAGCCCTTATCATGAGAGTTTGGATGAAAGGAAGTGGAAATCATCCTTATTTACCAAATAAAGTTGGATTTGATCAGATTAAGGATTTAAATATGCTGATGTTATCTTGTGGATTAGTCAAGCTTTGAAACACTGAATAAAACTTGCCAATAAGTGAAAGATAAAAGTGTCATTGTTACTGAGGTGTGCCTGTAGACTGCATTAAGGGAGTAATTTCCTTTGCCAATTTCTGAAGTGACCCCAGACTACATATATATGTCAGTAATATACTGCAGTGCTAATAATGATGTAAGGGTTGAACTTGGTGTTTCATGAAATTAATATATATGAGTTAAATTAATCTTGTCATGGTCTTAAGGGCTTTATTAGTATTTTATATGAATATATTATGTGAGGTTGAAGATTTAAGAACGAGGCAGTTTCAAACTCAAGAGTTTTAATTCAGGTTTATAGATCTTTACTCTATTTTTTTAATATAAAAAGAAAAGATATTGAAAATGAACAAACATGTCTGACCCCTTTCCTAAGTACGGGTTGCATCTTTTCACAAGGCTCCAGTGGGTGTGAGCCAGAACTCTCTAGCAGAGGAATGAAAGGATGTTGCAAACAGTACACTATTGTACATTTCTATCAAAGGCAGGAAGCTGCAGGGCTTGATGTGTATCTTAATTCCTCTACTTCTTGCCCTTGCTGCCATGTTTTCAACAGCTTGTTCATTTGGATATGGCAGATAAATAGGTATGGGTGGACTCATTTGGAGGGTAACTTTCCGTTGATTTAGTTTGTACAGAAAGATGCTTTAGTAACTACCTTTCATGTCTCTTCAATCACACTAGCAATACAAATGCGAGTCAATAGAAAGTTTTGTTGATGGTCCCATTCATGGCTAGCTTTGTGGGTATGTAATTACACAGGCCCCTGTGTTAAGAAGAGATTCGTGCTTTGTTGCTGCTGTCTTGAAATTCTTAGTTCAAGAAATAAGGGGCTTCATGTTTTTATTTTGCACTCAGTTCCACAAATTTTGTAGCTTGCCCTGGACCCATGAATGATATCATAATTTGAATGGAAAAATAAACTTTCTTTTCATTGTATGTTCCAAATAAAAAGCCATTCCACATTTGGATATCGACACAGAAAACTAGCACTTTGTAAATTATTTTAAAGAGGAGAATGATAAATAGCATTAGAAACTCAGTTAAGAAAATATTGTGGTGATATTTAACTAGACACTCATTTTCATATTTAACTCAGTATTTTCTCTTTATTTTGTCATAAAATATTATAGTATATCAATGTCTTCTAAATAAATACATTTATTCTTGGTTATAAATATATATCCTTTTAGTTTTCAAGTAATTTGGAAAAATCTCTTGTTTAGCATATTTTTCTTCCATCCAAAGAACTTTGTGTGTCACGTTCTTTATTTACTAATATTTTCCGATGATTTCTAAATGCTATTTCCTTTAACTGTATTGAATAAAAGATCTGCAAATACAGGTATACAGCATGCCAAAATAAGTGACACACACAAACAGAGCCCTATTTAAATTATTTTTAGTTACGCTAGTATTTTTCATTAATACTATTTTCTTTTCTAAGTATCTAATCTAATAGTATCTGCTTTTCTTAAGGCTTTAGGATGGTGGAGTAGAGCTAATTTCAGACAAGGAATAATCTCTAAACTTGTAAAACAGGCATTCACAAAGTAAGTGCTTAAACAGGCCTTTTTTATAAATCAAATTACAGACCCAAAGTATTTCCTTTCCCAGTTCTTGGATCATTCCTTTCACTTCTAGGATACCAAAGTACGTAAGTGACGTTTGACAAGAAAATTAGGTTCCAGACCTACTGCAATGAGATTATGACCTCATCAAACATGTTTCTGAAATCATCATCAGTTTCAGTTTAATAGATTCAAGGACTCATTTGTTACAAACAAAAAAGCATGTTACTCCTAGTTGAATTAGCATCAGGTTGGCAGAGTTTAAGGCAACTTTTGGCCTTAAAGTCGATGTTTGGATTCAATTCTCTGAATGTTTATTTCAAGCCAAATGTCTAACCAGACAGAAATCTGTGTGTGTAGCCATTTATTGTGACAACAACTACATCATTAGACAAACCAGTCTGGTCACAGACTATGAGTTAGCCTCCATGTCTTTAGCCAGCTTCTTTCTGTGGGTTCCAGTTTAAATCGATTCAATATGCTTTCTAGTTTAGATTCATATGAAACAGAAAGAAAGCTAGGAAGTAAAGAAAGTCTGTACTCATTTATAATTTCTGCATATTGCAGGACCAGGAAGGAATTGCTAAACCTCATATTTTTATTAGGATTAGAAATTTTAAAGCTAAGGGTCCAATTTATCAATTTAGCTTAAAATACTAAGATTGGAGCCTTGGAATTTCGTTAAGCCTGTCACATTAGAAAAGCCCTGAGATTTTAGAATGAAACAGTTCAGAGCCATATAAAGTTATTACAGCATTTCAGAATTCTTAGAGAAAGATCACCTTTCAAATTGTAGATGAACTTCTGGTACGCAAGACACCTCTTCCGACTAAAGGCATTCAGGCTGCTAAATTGCAAATATTAAATCATTTTGATTTTTAAAAGTCCTTAGTTAAAAGAATATAGAATGAAAACATAAATTTTATAGCCTTTCACTAATAGAGCAATGAATCTGCCAATTGAGAAGTTTTACAAAACATTCCTCTATATAAAGTACTCTAAGTGGTGCTATTTAGTGGTAAGGCATGTAACTATTGAAATTTAAAAGATTTTTAATAGCAGTCAGGTATTTTCAGAGATGAATTCCCATGAGATATGCAAAGTTGTTTTTGAATATTTTTGTTTGTGTGCATGTGTGCATGTGTGCATGTTTAAGAGTTCAGTATAACCACTTTATATATGTACCACTTAATGGGGCAATTTACTGTCAACTCATGAGATCCCAATAACTCTGGAAAGTTGTAAACCAGCGTTTTATCACTATTTCACAGATGAATAAAACTGAGAATCTGAAGATTAAGTAAATATACCTGATTTCTATAGCTATGACTTGAGTAGGCTGTACTCTTGTTTTATCATTTTGAAGATTTATTTTTCTGTAACAATCACTATAGATAATATATCATCAGTGGAAGATAATTGAAGTATTGTGTGGCTTTTTATAATGCACATGTGTGTGTACATGTCATATAAAAATAAATACTTTTTAAAATAATTTTGATAATACCTATTAAATAGTCCAAATTATAAGAGAAGTAGGAATACAAACATGAACTGAATAATGATTTCAATCCCAGGGCCCTTTCTGCTATAACATACTGTTCCCATATTGTATTACTAGTTTTGAAATTACTGAGATGTTTTCTATTAACACATATAAGACAAATAAGGTATACAAACCATAGAACTGTTTTACAGTTGTATTCTTCCAATCACTATTAATTATGATCACCATAATTAAATTAAACTTGGTTAAAAATGGCTTATCCAATTAAATAAATGAAATATAACAGAGGAGAAATTTTAATATCCTGTGTTATTTTAATGATATAGCCAGGTGTATATGTGGCTGTTTAGCTTTTTCACTGATTTGAAATCACAAGTAAGTAAGAGAGTAGAAGTACAAGGACTTTGCCTACAGTAAAGCACTGCAAAAATACTCTACATAGGCTGGGCGGGGTGGCTCATGCCTGTAATCCCAGCACTTTGGGAGGCCAAGTCGGGCAGATCACGAGGTCAGGAGTTTGAGACCAGTCTGGCCAACATAGTGAAACCCCATCTCTACGAAAAATACAAAAAAAAAAAAAAAATTAGCCACGCATGGTGGTGTGTGCCTGTAATCCCAGCTACTCAGGAGGCTGAGGCAGGAGAATTGCGTGATCCTGGAAGGCAGAGGTTGCAGTGAGCCGAGATCGCGCCACTGCACTCCAGTCTGGGTGACAGAACGAGACTCTGTCTCAAAAAAACAAACAAACAAAAAACAAAAAGAAAAAAAATACTCTACATATCACAAACCAGTACAGAGGGAATTATTCTGTTCATCAGGCTGATGTAGATTAGCAAACTTGGGTAAGTAGTGAATGAATATGTTATAGTTTGTTTTTAAATACACTAACGTTGTACACAAATGCATTTAATCTACTTTGTGAGACAAGAGTGTCCTCACTTCAAATTTTATATATAATTGAGTAATTTAGAATGGAAATCTCAGCTGAGATCTAAAGACAACAGGAAATTCATTCCAAGGTACAAGGCTATCATGCTTGACTTGAAATAACAAACCAAGATATGTTGGTGTTAGGCTGTTCTTGAGTTACTGTGAAGGAATATCTGAGACTGGGAAATTTATAAAGAAAAGAGGTTTAATTGGTTCACAGTTCTGCATGCTGTATAAGCATAGCACTGGCATCTGCTCAGCTTCTGGAGAGGCCTCAGGGAGCTTTTACTCATGGCGGAGGGTGAAGCAGGAATAGGCACGTCATATGGCCAGAGCAGGAGCAAAAGAGAAGGAGTCGTGGGGAGGTACCACATACTTTCGGATCTTGAGAGAACTCACTTATTACCAAAGGGAGGGCATTAAGCCATTCATGAGGGAAACACCTTCCTTATCCAAACACCTGCCATCAGGCCCCACCTCCAACACAGGAGATTACCTTTCAACATGAGATTTGGTGGGGACACAGATCCAAACCATATCACAGAGAGAACAAAATAGTTTACCAAAGTTGGTAAATACTTTACCAAAATTGAGGGGGAGATTTAAGATTTATGAAGTGAGATTCTTGTAAGCTTTGATTTCTATTCTCACACCCTCAAGAAGGGGATGGGTGTGGGCATGATTCTTTCCATGAGTATGTCTTTAAGAAAATTAAAGAGAGGGTTTGCAGGATATGGTGGACTGATATGTGAGAAACAAACTAACTAATTGCCTTTATTTTGGAGCAAAACTGTGTTGAACTCCCGGAGTTGATCTAAGAAGAAGAAGAAGTCTTTCCCATAGACCAGATGTGGGCTACAGGAAAGAACTGGCATGGTGTCATCTTGGGTCCTGTCTAAGAGGATGGTCTGGAGGGTCTAAGTGACTTTATAATATAGTATAGCATAGTATAGTATAGTATAGTATAGTATAGTATAGTATAGTATAGTATAGTATAGTATAGTATAGTATAGCAGATACTATAATTAGGGACTAAGTAAGACTGCTGCATTCACCCTTGTCAGGGGAACTTCAGGAAGAAATATCTCAACTAAAGGTGCAAGGGAGAGAGAGACTGTTGACTTCCCCACAGAGATCACAAAAGTACCTAGGGGAGAAGAATCACTTTAAACAAGTGTTTAGTTCTGAGAGCTCCAACACGAGATCCTCACCAATCAAGTAACTTTTCTATTCCTCTATGATCCAAAATCAGAGGATTTTAAAAATTGGCATTGGCAAGCTGAGGGAGAAGAGGTAGAAGCATATTCTAGGGAGGGAGAAAAGCTGTCACATTCCCTTCCTGGTAGCAGTGTTTGTTCATCAGAATAGATATCACCATAAATATTTATCTACATGTATTGATTATTTTGATGTAGTTTCCTTATATGTTAAAATATTTTTTCTAACTTTAGGTTAGGTTTTACAAATATAATGGGAATTTCTAAAACTTATAGGAGGTCTCTGGGTAGAAAAAAGTTATGAAGATGATGTAGTTGAAGTTGATAAGAGGCATTTAAGGACTGCTTGTAGCCTGTTTCATGGTTATGGCACTGAAAAATGTAAGTTTGAAACCAACAGAGTAGGTATAAGTGCAGAATTCTCCATATCTGATCAATTAATTTATTTTTAAAATATAAATAATGATATTTTTGTTTGTTTTCTAGTTATTTAGACATTGTATTACTTCAACTTGAGCTGTGTTTATTTTACTACAATGAAATAGTTTAAGCCATTTTACTTAAAATTAATTTTTTAACATTATACCTTTAAGACTGAAATGTTTTAATTTATCTAAATATAAATTGTGTAAATAGAATTGTAAACCTTTTGCTTACCTAGTTTTTAAAAAGTCATATATCAAAAAGTGTAGCTGTAGTTCATTATTTTGAGGCTACAAATTAACAGTAAATAATCTTTGAGAAACTATCTGAATATGTGTACATAAAAATAGATGTGTGTGTTTGTGTACATGTTAGAGTCTTACATGGTGAATAGTCAATACAAAAGCAGTTTAATTCACCAGCATTTTAAATAATCTTAAATGAAACAAGTATGAAGGGGGAAGTAATATAACTATTTATGATACATATTTATATTTAATTTCATGTTTTTGTTTTTAAGCGAATATATACCGTTTTATTATTTGAAAAAGTTCACAGAATTGTTGCCTTAAGTTAATCTTAGACTTAGATGAGAAAATGAGGGGAGAATATTATTCAGTGAGAACACACATGCATTTCATGCTGTAGATAAGCCTTATGCATAATTTAAAAACAAATATTTAATGCCATTCAGGATTTTCCAAACTACACAGAAAACTTAAATGAGACACTAAAACGTATGATTTCCTGAAAAGAAATCCATATTTATACATACATATGTTCCATATATTTTAGCTTAAATTTGTCTTCAGAATGATAGTTTCTTTACAAAAATAAAACAACTTATTTGTGATGATTTGTACATAATGAAATTTCACTTATATTATTTTGTGCACTAGAATATGTTTACTATTGTTCTTTACTCTCTAATTCTAACTCACACTAACACAAATAAACATAGCAATAAATACATTACAGAGTTGTCACCATTAATGACAGTAACAGGTATCATACATTTCTTAATAAAAAGTCATCCCAATATAGTCTTTTGGTGATTACATTGTATAGCTGTATAAAATGTGTCACTTCTATCTTTAAAATACTTCAAAATACAGATGATTAAAGAGAAACACTGTTATTTCTATTTTTTTTAATCCAGGCAGTTTCTTTAACATCTAACAATCTTTGAGTTTATTTTTTAGATTTATTGTTTTCTGAAGATGAAGCCTGGATTTCTTTCAGAGTTTATGTTAATAACTAGAATACACGAATTTAGATTTCAAAGTGCTTCACTATTTAGCCTGAAGAACCATTCCACCCTAAAATTTCTGTTTGATGTGATGTATTATGAGAGTACAGATTTAGTCACACATTTGTTATAACTGAACCATAATGATCAACATTTTCATTGAATCATTCAGTCTTTTATCATCCTGTTGGAGACTGATGAATGTGACTCATGGTGTCAGTAAAGTGGAGACAACAACTCATTCTGCAAATTTAATAGTGAAAGTGCTTAATGAATTCTCAGCATGAGTATGTGATAAACAAAACTCTTTGATCATCATGCATTATAGATAGACCAGACATCACTGTTTTACCTTGCATATAGTTTTACAAACATTGTAAAGAACATGCACTTTGAATAGAGTAGGACATGCTAATTCTTAATCTAAAAAATTCACTTACACATGTGATATATTTTTTCTGAAATAGATATTATATTTACATATACAATCATACTTACATATAGAATTTAAAGATTGGGTAGATTACACTGCAATAAAAAATAACCCACAAATCTCAAGGACTTTAAAACATTGAAGACTTCTGATATAAAATCTCCGCATCTCCATATCTCCACATCAGCATAAACATTAGTATTATTTATTTACTGCTTTGAAATTGAGCCGATACCTAAGATTATAAACGGGGATTAAAATGGACAAGTAGGTAGAGAAGGGTGTGCAAGGTGTGTCTTTCCATGTATTTTTACCCTCATTTAAATCTCCCTTTTTATAAATAACCTGTTCCCTGTCCAAGCTGTATTCATTTCTGTTTCAAGCACATGAAAATGGATACTTAATTAAAATGAAGTAAAATTCTGCCTAATTAAGTTTGGTGATTAGGTTGCGAATTTGTCTGTGTTCTTGAATAAATGATTTAGTAAAGAAATGATTTGTATTACCTGTAAAGAGAATTAGCCAAGAGGAAAGGAATTCTATTTGAAGAATGTAGTAGCCGGGTGATATAGTTGATATGAGAAACTACATGTGGATTTCTGGCATTGCTGCTGCTGATCACTTGAAATAATGTTTTTGTCAGGATTGCTTTTAAATGTCATAATAGAAGAAATTCCTGTAAACTTCAGAGTGAATTTAGGGAAAGTTTAGTAAAATTCTGGTTCCCAATCTGTGCTACATACTGGAATCATCTGGGAAGCTTTGAAAAAAATCCTAATATTCATGACTCAGCCCATCATTAATTAAATCAGAATGTCTGGTTAAGAGGGCGGTGGTGGTGTCAGCATCAGTATTTTCTTTTTTGTAAGAGATGAAGTCTCACTGTATCGTCCAGGCTAGAGTGCAGTGGCTATTCACAGGTGCGATCATAGTTCACTACAGCTTTGAACTCCTGGGCTCAAGGGATACTCCTGACTCAGCCTCCCAAGTAGCTGCGACTACAGGCATGTGGCCCCATGCCTGGCCTCAGGAATCAGGATTTTTAAAAGATCCTCAGGTGATTCCAGTATATGGCAATGTTTGGGAACCCATTGTATTAAAAATGTTGAATTTAAAATTTTGGAGTATAAAATAATAGCCATTATCCTCAGGAAACTTAACGTAGGAACAGAAAACCAAACACCGCATGTTCTCGCTTATAAGTGGGAGCTGAACAATGAGAACACATGGACACAGGGAGGGGAACAACACACACTGGGACCTATTGGGGGAGGGTGGGGATAGGGGAGAGCATTAGAGAAAAGAGCTAATGCATGCTGGGCTTAATACCTAGGTGATGGTTTGATAGGCGCAGCAAACCACCATGGCACACATTTACCTATGTAACAAACCTGCACATCTTGCACATGTACCTCAGAACTTAAAAATAAATAAATAAAAATAAATAAAAATAAAATGTTACTGAGAAACAAATATTTTAATATATTTATAAATATAGATTTTTATTCTCCTGAATAAAACACTTATTCGGTAATTGTCTATACATGCGAAAGTACTTTGCAGAACTAATCTTGTAATGATTACCTTATACCTAAATTTTCAAATTTTTACTAAGCTACCTAGTAGTACATAATAAGTGCATATTCTCAATACAAAGCATATCTACTTAATGCATTTAAAGTCTATGTGCATTGATATTATGTTTTATAAATTATTAACTAGAATAGTATAATATGTCAGTGGAAAAGAAGACAATTTCTAGGACAGCAGATGGTCTTTTGTCAAAACTTCTAATTCATTGAAGTAACTTTGTACTGCTGTTTAGAGTTCATTCTTAAAAGCCAATGTTTTTCATGTATATACCCAAGTAAATGCATATATACATACATATATTACACATACTCTTGAATTTTATATATATGCCTACTTATTTACTTAAAAACACTTAAATACATATATATACATATGAAGTAGCTGTAGTACAGTGGTGAAGAACATGCATTTTGAAGTCAGAGTGCTTGGGATCAAACCCTGGCTTTGTCGTTTACTAGCTTTGTAACCTTAGACAGGTTACTAAACTTACCCTGCCTCAGTTTCTTTATCTGTAAAATAGGAATAATGTTAGTTATGTATTGATTAGATTGTTATGACAATAAATGAATTAAAGCTTCAGAAGGGTGTCTGACAGTTATTAAGCACTCAATAAATATTAGTTACCACTATTTTAGTTTTACTTTCAGGTATTCAATTCTATAGTATTGCTTATTAAAGCATGAATAAAACTTGCTCAGAAGTTTTGATCCAGTGAAGGCAACATACATACATATATGTATTTATATATGTTATATCATATAGATAATGTATATTTATATATAATGTATATTATATATATAATCTGTTAATATTGTGTGATAAGCTTAACAGTCGTATTTAGAAGGGGAAGAGATACCTAACATAGGGAATATGGGCAGTGGGGTTCGGGAAGGGCTTCCAAATGAAGATAAGGCTTAAGCTATTTTAAGGGAATTCACCCTGTTGGGAGGTGAGGGAGAAAGGATTTGTGCAGAGAGAAGAGTATGTGCAAAGAGACTGAAGTAGGTGTTGAAAGCATGGCATGTTCAGAGACCTAAGAATGGAAGGGTGTGGAATGTGTGGAGAGGAAGAGGAGAGTCACCTCATGAAGACATTTGTATCTTGTACTAAGGGGTTTGGGCTTTTTCTTGATGGTAATGGAGAATCACTGAAGGACTCATAATGCAAGTATTGGTATTTTTGAACCATTAATCAATTCACTCACAAATACATTATCCCAAATGACAACCAGAGTCAGTTCCCAGTCAACGATGAGTCTCTGAGAGGTTTTTAACAGTGAGCAACAAAGGCGAATGTTTCATTAATGTACCCGTCCTTTACTCTTCATTCAGTCTGGCTTTTCTGTAATCTTAAATCATTTAGTCCTTATAATGAAAACTAGATAACTATAATATGTGTTATCATCTTTTATCTGCAATTTGTAACAGCACATAAGTAGTAGTAATTTTGCCTCTAATATGGCTTTCAGCCATATGTGCTGTTCTCATTTTATACCAAGAAATTGGCCATTTCATCATCCCAGACTGAGTGGTCATACTAGTTCTAGATCTGTGTGTGGTCATATTATCTGTCCAAAGTGAACCGATTTTTGTAGTCTCCTTTAGACTCTCAAGGAGTTCTTCTTTGTATTTCGATGTACTAGGACATAAGGTATCACTGCCGGCAGGTATTTGGAGGCACACATGTCTTAAACTTAGCCTATAGTCACAGGTACACAGGTACAACGTGCATGAAACTTCTCAGGCTCCTGTTGGTGATGGTAGTAGTGCTAAATATAAAATTGGCCATACTATGGGAATAAAATCAGAAATAGAGACAAAAATTGATCAAATGTATTACTTAGCACTTCATTCTTTTTCATGTTGTGAAATGTAGGTTTAGGAGGTTTAGTAGTTCACACTGTGTATGGTTTTGGGCTTGTCCCTCGATATTCTTAGGATTCAGTTTTCTTCATGTTTCCTGCATGTGTTGGGCTACAACATTTAGAAAATCATACCCCTATTAAATTAAATTGTTGAGCAGCGAGAGTGTAGAAGTTCTAGTTGTGCTGTTGATTTACATCAGTGTTGTATTCAAATTCATCAATTTTCTGAAGTACAAAGCCTTGTGTAGTTGAAAGACAACTGAAATTTAAGTTCAGAAACCTGAGATATTTCATCCAACATTATGTGTACTTACTAAGTGTGGCTGCTCCCTAGGAGCCAGCATACAAAAATAATTGAAGTATGTTCATAACTTTGAAGATCTAAGGGAAACAGATGTGCATGATTAATTGTGAAAATATATCCTCACCTCTTTCAGATCTTTTATGAAGTGTTATTCTTTCTACTGAGGCCTTTCCAGGCTGTCCTATTTAGAACTGTATTCATCTCCAAATGCACAAAGCTGCCATGAACATTCGTGTGCATGTGTCCTTATGGTAGAATGATTTAAATTCCTCTGAGTATATACCCAGTAATGGGATTGCTGAGTCCAACGGTAGTTCTGCTTTTAGTTCTCTGAGGAATCACTGTACTGCTTTCCACATAGTTGAACTAGTTTACACACCTGCTAGTGGTATATAAGTGTTCCCTTTTCTCTGCAACCTCACCGGCCTCTGTTATTTTTTGACTTTTTAATAACAGCCATTCTGACTGGTGTGAGATGGTATCTCATTGTGGTTTGATTTGCATTTCTCTGATAATAAGTGATATCAAATTTTTTTTCATATGCTTGTTGGCCGCATGTATGTCTTCTTTTGAAAAGTGTCTGTTCATGTCCTTTGCCCAGTTTTTAATGGATTTGTTTTTCCCTTGTAAATTTAAGTTCCTTACGGATGCTGGATATTTAACCTTTGTCAGATGCATACTTTGCAAAGACATGGAATCAACCTAAATGCCAATTAATGATAGACTGGATAAAGAAAATATGGTACATATATACCAAGGAATATTATGCAGCCATAAAAAAGAATGAGATCATGTATTTTGTGGGGACATGGATGGAGCTGGAGGCTATTATCCTTAGCAAACTAATACAGAAACAGAAAGCCAAATACCACATGTTTTCACTTATAAGTGGGAGCTAAATGATGAGAACTCGTGAGCACAAAGAAGGGGAACAAGAGATACTGGGGACTACTTGAGAGTGGAGAGTGGGAGGAGGGAGAGGAGTAGAAAAGATAACTATTAGGTACTGGGCTTAACACCTGGGTGCTGAAATAATCTGTACTGCAAACCTCTGTGACACGAGTTGACTTATGTAACAAACCTTCACATGTACCCCTGAACCTAAAATAAAAGTTAAAAAAATCCCCCTACAACAAATGCACACTTTCCAGCTGTTTTCCCTGCTGATTTTCTTTTACTTGTCATCCTCTAACATGCCATAACTCACATGTTCTGTATTTTACTTTTTAAAAACTTATTATCTGTTTTCCCTTTCACTACTACCAGTGTCATAAGGACAGAGGTTTTTTTCTTGGCACTAGGTGTTGGGCACATATTCATTGCTCAAAAATATTTGTTGAATGAAAGAACAGATGGATAAATGAGTGAATCAATAATGAGGGACACTATGGGAACAACGGGAAGAGTGATTACTTCTGCCTGGGGTCCAGGTAGGATTAACAGAATTTGATCTAAGTTTTGAAAAATAAGTAGTTTATTGAGTATTGAAGAAAGAGGAGGAAAAAGGATGACTTGAGAAAGTAATTCTAGTCTTGACTTGGCCATTGACTTGTGGCAAGATTTACTATCTTTGAGCTTCTGCTGGAACTGAGGGTGTATTATAGTTTTCACTTCCACTTTAGGATTCTGCTTTTCTCTCTTCCCTCATGGCTTGTGTGAATAAACTTTGCATCTCAACTAATCAGACTCTAAAACCTATTATTTAGGGGGTTACTTAAAAATAATGGCTCTTATTAAGTAGTTTGAAGCCATCTGAAACGTTCAGTCTACAATGCCTTTACCTGCCTTCTTAAACTTCAGGAAGATGTCAGGAGCAAGTATCAGAGAAGTTATGGCTAGCAGGCCTGCCTAAAGAAGATGTGAGAGAGAACTCAAGTTAAAATTTGGTTTATTTTATTTTATTGTAGTAAGAACACAACATGAGATGTATCCTCAAGAGGTTTTTAAGTGCATAATACATTAGTATTAACTTTAGAATTTATTCACCTTCCATAAATGAAACTTTGTACCTGTCGATTAGCAACTTCCCATTTCCCCAAGCCCCTAGTCCCTGGCAGTCACCATTCTACTCTATGCTTCTATGAATTTCATTACTTTAGTATCTCATATAAATTGTCCCATGCAGTATTTGTTTTTCTATGACTGGCTTATTTAACTTGGTATAATGTCCTCAATGTTCATTCTTGTCACATATTGCAGGATTTACTTCTTTTTTAAGGTTGAATAATATTCCAGTTTATGTATATGACACATTTTACTTGCCAATGTATATTTAGGTTGTTTTCATATCTTGGATATTGTAAATAGTGCTACAATGAATATGGGAGTACAAATATCTCTCTGAGATTCTGATTATAATTCTTTTGGATTGATATGCAGCAGTGAGACTGCTGGTATGTAGTTCTATTTTTAATTGTTTGAAGAACCTTATACTGCTTTTCATAGTAGCTGCATTTGCTTTCAAATCGAGAAATCTCCCAAAATTTCCGAGGATCCAAGCAGGACACTTTCATTAAAATATTTACTTTTTGCAGCCAGAGAAATGAAACCTAGGAGAAAAGAAGTACATTTAACAATTTTTTTTGAACTTTCTAAGGCCTTCACAAAATCTATTTGATCTGTTTT
Organism: Pan paniscus; assembly: GCF_029289425.2. NCBI lineage: Eukaryota > Metazoa > Chordata > Mammalia > Primates > Hominidae > Pan > Pan paniscus. The sequence continues at coordinate 115,025,522 of NC_073262.2, read as the reverse complement.
ACTAACTACAGTAATAAAAACCAAGTTCACCAATGTTCTGTTTTGAAATTTGAATTTCTTGAGATAACTTAATTATAACTGTTTATAAAATAATTGTTTTACAAAGCCAATAAATGACTAATTAGTAGATATAATTAGTCTTATTTCTGAACTAAATAACAGGTCTTCCAACCCTGACATTTATTTGCATATGGGAAACAATTATAACAAAGTACATATGCTGGTATCACGTAAAAGTTGAATGAAACAAAATATATCATGAAGAAAAACTAATGAGCTGTGTTTCATTAATTATTTTTGGTATGATATTTATTGATAAAACTATATAAAATGTTTTTATTTTTGTACAAAATAAAACAAAAATAAGGCTTTAGAGTTTATTAATTTACAAACCCCTGTATTTATACACATGCAGTTGTTTTTTTAATACCACTTATGCAAATTACTGACTTTTAATTGAACATTTTAAGAGATAATTGCAGATTCACATGCAGTTGTAATAAATAATACACAGAAGCCCTTGTACATTTTGCTCAGTTAACACAGTAGTCACATTTTACAAAACTATAGTATAATATTATAATCAAAAAGTTGACATTGACACCATCTACTGGTCTTATTCAGGTTTCTCCAGTTTTCTTTGAACTCGTGTGTATAAGTTCTACATGGTTTTATCACCTGTGTAGGCTCTTGTGTTCACCACCACCATCAGGATACTGAAAGGATCGATTTATTCACCTTTTATAACCACATCCACATTCCTCCAAAGCCCGCCCAATCCCTAACCTGTGGCAATCACTAATCTGTCCTCCATTTCTGAAATTTTATCATATAAATCATTTTATATAAATAGATAATAAAGTATGGAATCTTTGAGATTGACTTTTTTTCACTCAGCATAAAGCCTCTGGAGTTTCATTCCAGGTTATATGTGTAACAACACATTCCTTTTTTATGCTGAGTTTTCTGAAGTGTGTATGCACCACTGTTTATTAAACCATTCACCTGTTAAAGAATATTGGGGCTGATTTCAGTTTCCGACTATTACAAATAAAGTTGCTGTGAACTTTAGTACAAAGGGTTTTGTGTAAATGTAAGTTTTCATAACTCAGGAATAAATGGCCGAGAATACAATTAATAGATTGTATATAAAAATATGAGAAACCTCAAACTATTTTCCAGAGTAGCCATACTATTTTATATTCCCAGTAGTAATATATGTTTGTTCCAGTCACTCTACATCCCTGTCAGTATTTGGTGTCACTGTTGTTTTATTTTACCCATTCTGATAGGTATGTAATGGCATCCCGAGTTTTCAATAATTATGTTTGTGGCCTTTTAGTTTTACTGAGAGCCTTACTCTATACTCTAAACCACAGTAATAGATTGCCAAGGAGAATTAAAAAAATTATATAATAACGCAATCCATGTACAAAAATAAGATTATACTTTTATCATCATGTTTAATAAACATAATGGTTAATTTCTTCTCTGAAATGAGAACATTTATTATTATAAATACTTCATAAGCTAAGCTTATTTCATTTATTTATTTTGGTGTATGTTCAGTCATTTCTTGGTACACTTGCAAAAACTGTTATACCACATATTGTGCAGATCTGTTTTAGTAGTGTAAATATATTAACAAATATAAAAACTTTTTCAAAGCACTTGCATTTCAAATCAATATGAGCTTTCAAACCAGCTTTTGTAGAGAAGGCATATCTAATCAAAACATTTATTTAGAGGCCAGTCATGAAGTAAGCTAATCTTCTATTTATATTGGGTTTTATCTTTTCATATATATTATCTTACTTGATCTTCACAATAACTCTGTAAGGAAGTCATGGTATTTTACAAATGAAGAAATTCTGACTACATTGCTAGTTAAGTCTCGTTCAAGACTGCAGAGCTAATAATGGCCTAATGGTGAAACTGTGACTGGGATCCATGTCTAATGCTGGATCCATGTGTTCTGCCTAGTGAAAGCAGAAATGAATACACAGACATTGGGTAAATAATAAAGTCCATGATTAATTTTTCAGGCTAATGCTTACCGTATGAACACTCTTTTATACCTAACTTAAAATTGGCATTAAGTGCTGTATCGTTATAAACCAAAACATAGCATTCTCTAGCAATTTACTTCAGATTCAGCTAGCATTTATTGAGCTACTAATATGAGAGGTGCTCTTTTAGGTTGTACTATATACATGCAAATATTAATTAATTTTGAGAAGAGTTTGCTAAGAGTTTTAACAAAAAATTGTTGCCCCAGACCCAAGTAGCCAGTTTATCTTTCAAGAGTTATATCTTTTTATTAAAGTTCAGAGACAGAGTGGGTAAATTATTGTTCAAATAATGGTCAGTTGAAAATATCTTGTTCTTACACAGATAATCAGAAAAAGTGGATTTATAAAATTTCATTTCTCTTTGCTCAATATTGCTCTCCTCAATAGCTTCAATTTCAGAGACCAAATCCCATAGTTTTGTTAATGTATACTAAAATACATAATAAGAAAAATCTATTCAATGTAAAATTTTGATGATCTATCTAAAGTATTTGTCTTTGCTGACTAAAAGGGAACTATATAAGATTCTATGAAGAGAACTCTTTTAGGTATCAGGTTAAATTTTAGTGATCACTGATTTGAAGTTATTTGTATTCTATAAAAATAAAGATATGGGGCTCCAAGCCTGGCAGTCTGTCAATCTTGACACCTCCTGTCTTTCACTGTCATGGTCTGTTATTCACTAAGTCCTATTGATTCTTACTAAATGTCTCTCCAGGTCAGCTAGGCCCTAGGTGCTTCACCACCTCCCCATTAGGCCACAGCATAACTGCAGTAGCCTCTTGGCTGGTTCCCTTCCAAATCCTCTTCCCCACTCCAGCAAGAGTGTTTTGAAATGCGAAAGTAATCATGTCCCTTCTCTACTTACAATCTTTCGAAGGTTTCCTATTGTCCTTGGTATAAAGTCCAAACTCTGGCACAGACTGAGGGTTTTGTCATCTTTCTAACCACACATCTTGCCACTTTTCCTTCACTATAACTTCTAGCTTCGCTTTTTCCAGGTTTTCTCATGGCACTTCCCCTTCCTGGTTCACAGTCCTTTCAGCCTGCCTAACATATCATTTGATTTCATTAAAATTTTTCTCCGCCCCCATAGACTCTCAAAGCACTCTGAACTTTTGTCATGATGTTCATATACTATACTGTGCTTGTTTTTTGTTTGTTTGTTTTTGTTTTTGTTTTTGAGACAGAGTCTTGCTCTGTCACCAGGCTGGAGTGCAGTGGCACGATCTCGGCTCACTGCAACCTCCACCTCCTGGATTGAAGTAATTCTCCTGCCTCAGCCTCCTGAGCAGCTGGGACTACAGGCACATGCCACCATGCCAGCAGGCTAATTTTTTTTTTTTTTTTGTATTTTTAGTAGAGACGGGGTTTCACAATGTTGGCCAGGCTGGACTCGAACTCCTGACCTCAGGTGATCCACCCACCTCGACCTCCCAAAGTGCTGGGATTACAGGCATAAGACACCACGCCCAATATATACATATTTATATATAAAATATATATCAGAGGAGGCATGACTTATTAATAGCAGCCCTTAGATTGAAGGTGAATAGATTGACAAAATCTGAGTGATCACCATTGTGCAGAATCACATTTCATCATAAACAAGTGTTAAAGTAAATCACCCCTTAATACTTTTGTATCATTTGGACTGTAGAACAATAATAATTAAACCATTTTAATTTCAAATTATGTCTGAAAATATTTGCCTCATATCATTTCTTTTTATAGGTAGGATTGGTAAATAATATAGATCTTAATATAGAATGTTTAGAATGAACAATATGGGCCAGGTACAGTGGCTCGCACCTATAATCCCAGCACTTTCTGAGGCCAAGGTGGGCAGATCATTTGAGGTCAGGAGTTTGAGATCAGTCTGGCCAACATGGTGAAACCCTGTCTCTACTAAAAATACAAAAATTAGTCAGGCGTGGTGGTGGGCACCTTTAGTCCAGCTAATTGGGAGGCTGAGGTAAGAGAATCGCTTGAACCCAGGAGGCAGAGGTTGCAGTCAGCCAAGATCACGCCACTGCACTCCAACCTGGGCAACAGAGCGAGACTCCGTATCAAAAAATAATAATAATAATAAAATAAATAGAATGAACAATATAAATATTTTCAGACATATCTTGAAATAGAAGTTGTTTTCAGAAAACATATTTATACACTAATAAATTAATATGCTATCTGCTTTGGTCTTTTAAGCCTTGAAAAATCTTGAATAAGAATCAATGAGTTGGTGTAATCACTTTTTTTTTTTAAGATGAGATTCCTCATTAAATGCTTTCATGAATTATTGTCATAACTTGATCAAATTGTAGAGGCATGTAAAATTATCCTTCTTTTAAATGCACTGTCTTTTACAAATACAATTGTTTTAGTAACAAAAACATGTAAATGTAATTTAACTAATTAGCTCTGTCTATAAGCAAATCTAGCAATAAAACATTTAGCTCCATCTTTAAATCAACATCTCAGCCTGCAGTCTTGCCATTCTTAACTTATTGTGACAATAAAATTTAATTAACATTACAATGATCATGTTGGCATTTTGGATGAGCGTGTTTGTTAGGATGAACTGTTGATCTTGTATAGCCATAAAATTTTATTATGTTTTCAGAGAAGTGTGGAAATCTTTAAGTGACATCAGCTTTTCTTATGTTGGATATTTGGTTCAAGCTGTCACTGAATAAAGTTTGGTTTTACTAATACATTTTCCTGATTTTAAAAACCACATATATGTGCTCCAGAGAAAAGAATAAAGAGAAGACAACAAAACAAACACCCATAACCCCATTACCCAGAGATAATGAATATTTTACTATATAGCTTTACTGCCTTAAATATACATTCTCTTTTCCAACTTTGAGGTTATAATACATATATATGTGTGTATATATATATGTGTATATATATATATACACACACACATATATATGTATCAGGTTTTATTTCAGTGATCATTAATTTATATATATATTAGTTTATTTCCTGATTATTCTTTTCAGATATTATCACTATTCACATTTTTCCTTTTCATGTAACATTTCTCAAAAATGACACTTTTGAAATGGCCATATGATGTTTCATAGTCCTAATTTTGGCAAGTAAAGAGTTATCAGTTTCTCCCATTTTAAAACAACACTATAGATATTATAAACAATATTAAAATAAGTCTGGAAACATTAGTTGTTACATTTGACAATTGATTAATATCCTTAATAGATTACAACCTTTCCAGGAACTAAGATAAATGGATGCCCTGATAGAAAAATGAACACAATATAAAAACAACAACAATTGAAAATGTGAGAAATGTTCATATTTAGTCAAATATATCCACATAGAATTAACACTTTTCTATAATCTTTGACCATAAGCTTGGCAGAATTTAAAAATCATGTTGTTAAGATATAGGAAAGAGAGGAGTGTAATAACAAGGTATGAATGCAACCTTGTAAAATCCCATTGATTTGGAAGACAAAGTTGCAACCTCCCTCCCTCCCTTCCCCCCTTCCTTCCTTCCTTCCTTCCTTTTTTTCTTTCTTTTCTTTCTTTTGACAGGGGCTTGCTCTGTCACCCAGGCTGAGTGCAGTGTCAAGATCATGGCTCACTGTAGCCTTGACCTCTAAGGCTCAACTGATACTCTCGCCTCAGCCTCTTGAGTAGCTGGGACTGCAGGAGCGTGCCACCATGCCTGGCTGTTTTGTATTTTTTGTAGAGAGTGGGTTTCACCATGTTGCCCAGGCTGGTCTCAAACTCTTGGGCTCAAGTGATTCTCCCGCTTCAGTCTCTCAAAGTGCTGAGATTACAGGCATGAACCACCATGGCCTGCCTAGCAATATGTATTTTAAAAGGCCATTCTGATATTTTATAACTATATTACAGGACAATATTCTGACATCTGGAAAAATAAGACATTTATATGTTTTTTAACAATAGAAAAAAAAGTATGGTAAAGATTATTTAAAATATCTAAAATATGGGATTAAATGGTTACATAAATATACGATACCAATTGATTAATATGCAGTCATTAAAATGGAGTAATATACATTTATTGTTCTTTGAAAACAATCAGATTATACATCAGAATGATTTTATTTTTTGTTTTTATGTATAGACACACTCTTATTTGTTTAAAATGTAGGAGGTTATTATGATGAAAACTTTGAAGAAATTCTTAAACTTTATCTTCCTCTGTGGATTGAGGAGTAAAAATCACAATTAGAGATGTTTAAAGAACTTCTTTTAAGAAATAATTCAAAAAAACTACTCATGTCATTAAGTAAAAAATATAATACATATTAGAATAATTGGTTTGGGTCTGCTATGGCTTAAGTAGGTATTGTGAACCAGTCCCATCTAAATATCTGCCACATTAAAATAATTGAAACCCCTTTTTTGGAGATCTCTGTAGGCCATGAAATTTCTGTAAGGGTAGTGATAGCTAATATCTAGGGGTTCTTACTATATGTGGGGCATTAAATTCTAAGAACTTTATATTAACTTAAATCTCACAGTAATTCTATATCATAGGTATCTTGATTATCCCCCTTTTTCAGAGGAGGAAACCAAACCAGAGAGAATGTTGGTATCTTGCTCTGGCCAGAGAGTTAGTGAGTGGCTAAACTTGGGTTTGAATTCAGACAATCTAGCATTAGAATCACTGAACTATATGGCTTCTTAAGTTAGGCTTTTAAAAAGCTTTGAGAAGCTTAAGTAACTGTAGAGGATCATCTCTGGATTCATTCTGAATTTTGGGCTGGAATGTGCTAATAGACTCCAGCAAAATATACATTTGTCCCAGATCTTTTAAGGACTCCTCTGGAGTTCATTAAAGCATTTTAAAGGAGAATATTGCTAAAATATTTCATTCTTTTCAATGTTTTCCAGACAAGTAGTTTCCCAACTGTTTCTATTTGAGCACACGCTTAAAAATCAGAATTTTTGGCAGAATATCTTAAAAGTATTAAAAAATCCTAAAGCACATAAAACCATCAGTTATAATTAACACACAATCACCACTCCTATATAAGACTCTCATAGTATCTCTAAAAGATTCAGTAGTTATCCACTGGGTTGATCTTCATGCTGTGTAAAAAAGTATAGCTGGCTGGGCGTGGTCGCTCACGCCTGTAATCCCATCACTTTGGGAGGCCAAAGCAGGCAGATCACGAGTTGAGGTCAAGAGATAGAGACCATCCTGGCCAACATGGTGAAACCCCGTCTCTACTAAAAATACAAAAATTAGCTAGATGTGGTGGCGCATGTCTGTAGTCCCAGCTACTCAGGATGCTGAGGCAGGAGAATTGCTTGAACCTGGGAGGCAGAGGTTGCAGTGAGGTGAGATTGTGCCACTGCACTCCAGATTGGTGACAGAGCGAGACTCCATCTCAAAAAAAAAAAAAAAGAAAGAGTGTAACTGTTTGCTATTCTGTCCTGTCATTAATACTCCCAAGCCAAAGATGCTAACACATAGCGGTAAGCATAAAGGTATGATCTTTCCTTAGCATAGGCTTAATTCTTTTTTATTTTAGGACATTAGGTCAACAGGTGAATTCATCATCATGATTCAGTATCAGTATCCTTTACGTGACACACCTCTGTTTTCTTTTATATTTATTTATTTATTTGATAATATAATCAATGCTTATAAACTCACAGCCAATTGTAAAATATTATTATAATATATAAAGCTTTATGTTCCTCCCTATTCTTTCACCTGCCTTTCTCTCCTCTCCTCCACAAAGATAATCACCATTTGAAGTATTATTCAAAATCTGATAAAAAATTAAGAATAATGCGAGGATTCTACCTTGACTTTTTAGTAGATAACATATCAATTAAGGAGGAGACCAAAGAATCCTACTCTATACTGCATTAGATAACTCAAGAATATATATATACACATATATATAGCAGACACTGCCATTTCAGTATGGATACTCAATTGTTAAGAATAGTGACTTTTAGATATTGTTTAAAATTTGGCAGCAAACCTGTGAAAGTTTTATGTTTTACTAATGTATTCATATTATGCTTATTGATAATCACTACTTGGATCTGGAAGTTGACGTTTAAGGCCACTTGATCTTAACTTAGATTTGATCCAATTCTTCTCCTTCAGGTCAGTGTATCCCAAAGTCAAAATATGACTATGACAATGATTATTATGTTACTAAACTGTATTTCCAAATGCAGTGTCATTTCCTAAAGTTGCTTTGAATATTTTTTCAATTCAGTTTTCTCTATGTCTTCATTCATGTTACAGGGCTTTCACAATCAAAATACTTTATTTTATAAATTTTCTAGTGCTTGAATGAGACACTAAACAAGGTAAGTATAGAGAAAATTATGGAAATACATGAAATAAGCACATGGAAGCACGTGGAAGAAAATATTTAACATAAGTAGTGAAGCTCAGCCGGCTGGCCGGCGCGGCCATGGAGGTCTACATCCCGTCCTTTCGCTATGAGGAGAGCGACCTGGAGCGGGGATACACGACATTGGTGATTGATCCCATATATTTTCCTGTTGGCTCCACCTTGGAAATCATAGCAGTAGTGGATCAGATTTGGCATGTGAGTTGCATATCCTCTTCTTAAGGTGTTTAAGATAGAAGTGCTAATGAATGGAAGAAAACATTTTGTTGAAAAGAGATACAGCGAATTTCATGCTTTGCACAAAAAGCTTAAGAAATGTATAAAAACTCCAGAAATCCCTTCTAAACATGTTAGGAACTGGGTCCCCAAAGTCTTGGAACAGCGACGACAAGGCTTGGAAACATACTTACAGGAGAAAGTAAACACATACACACACATGGATGGAGAGAGGGACAGAGGGATGGACGGATGAATGCATTGGTAGATGGGAAAACGCTTAGAGTGATACGCTATTTCGATTCTATCTCACTATATTCTAAGGCTGTCATTTTAGAAAATGAAGAACTTCCCAAACTGTTTCTTGATTTCCTAAATGTGCGACACTTGCCCTCTCTACCAAAGGCAGAAAGTTGTGGATCTTTTGATGAAACAGAGTCTGAAGAGTCAAGCAAACTGTCCCACCAGCCTGTGCTGCTGTTCCTCAGGGATCCATATGTCTTGCCTGCAGCCAGCGATTTTCCAAATGTGGTTATTGAAGGAGTCCTCCATGGGATATTTTACCCTCATCTACAGCCCAGGTAGAAATCCTACATGGCTAAAAGAAGCAGAAGCAAGTTTCGAAGTCACAGTCAAGGAAATCAATACCTACCAATTTAACCTAAACGCTATGATATATAACAGCTGTAGCTAGTGGTAAAGTGCACAGTCCCAGCTTAATTCAGGGCAGGGACATTTCCATTAGAATGGTGCTCTTAAAAATAGAAACTGAACCAGGGCGGTGGTCAGGCTAAGGCCAAGTGTTTAAGAAGTAGAGTGTAGCTGCCAGCGTAGAAACCCATGAAAAGGAGGCCACAGGAGATTCCTGGGAGCACTGGGTGTAGCAAAACAAAGCCACTCTCTGCTTCAGTTGCACCATTTGCTAATTGAAAATCATATCCTGAATCATACTGAGACTGATCAACTTTGGTAGCTTTTTTGTTCAGATCTTATGACACACTACTCTTCTCACCATGAGATTTTCTCAGCCAGTGACAGTACATTCTGAAATGCTGGCACCAGGAGACGGCCACAGACACACACCGCTAAATGTGAAGATGGAACTAAACTGGAAATTAAATTATACTGACAATATTATGGCATTTTTAAGATCATGGCATTTTAATTTACATTAGAGTGGAGTTGCATCATACTCAGGGGTTAGCTTCCAAAGTCAGTACATAGGTAAAATGGGCTATTAGGATGATCCTTGAAAGCCCTTTAGAAGGGTGCCATGTTGGAAACCTGTACATCCACAACAAGTAGCTTTTCCTCCTATGTTGGAAAAAAAGACTGTTTCTTTGTTTGAAGACCAAGTGAAGTTGTTGGTGTTTGTTTAGGGGCCATTTTGTTAAAAAAAAAAAAAAAAAAAAAGGCACATAACTTTTAACACTAGAATCAGCCCTGCAAGATGCTTGCCCCGCTAGTGGCAGATGTGAACTGACAAGGAGTGAAGCGCCCACCCAGCAGATGGACAGCACCCACCTGGGTTTACTCAAGGGTGTGCATTCATCGTAGGTGGGATCACCACAGGATTTCATGTTATTTTCCTTACGGCTTCCTTTTCACTGACCTCATTTGTTGAGTTAATGTAAGTTAAATGTGTTTATGATATAACTCCACTGTACATCATACTTTGAGTAGTAAAGGATAAAAGCATATATACTACCTATATGTATGTGCTGTATGTGGGCATTTCATTGAGATCTAATTAATAGCTAGCCTATTTATGGTTATTCGTTTTAATAAGTTCTGTGGGAGCAAGGTATTTAAAATCAAAACTAATAACTACATCATGGTTTTTGATTAGGATCTAAATATTCAGGTTTTAAGCCTGCTGCAAACTTTTAAAGATATTATGATAGATTCTGTACTACATGTGGGAAACAAGCAAGAACTAAATAATCAAATGTTGTCAACCAAAAGTAATAGTTGGGTATTGGAGATTTTTTAAAAATGTTTTTATGTTATTAGCTATTTGGAGTTAAATAAAAACAGAACAAGGAAAAAAAAAAAAACATAAGTAGTGAAGGGGTAGTAAACATCTTTTTTGATCTCTAATTCAAAATGAATATTAATGGTCTATAAATTAAATTATGTTTCTAAAATGCACATTTTAAAATGAATATTGATAGAATAATAACAGGAAAATATAAATGGTCAAGATGGTGGTCCAGTTTTATTATTATATCTGAGGCCTTATTTACTTGAATTTTCGTGTTGACAAAATGGTTAATAATTCCTAGGCAAGAGGTTAACATTATATTAGCGACAGTACCATTATAATATTAACCCAAAATAATTTTCTCATTGTAAATTTAATATTTTTGATGCCACATTTAAAATATTAAATGAATTTCTTTTATTATTTTAAATTATCCAAACTTTGGAAAACATAGTCATGAGTATAATTTAGCCTAGAGTTTATTTCCTCAGGGAAGTCCTTTCAGACTACATTTGTACATGAGACCATTTTAGTTAGGGTGGGCTAGATGCTGTAACAAATAGAATTTAAAAATGTATAAGGACTCAAGCACAATAGAAAATAATATTTTAATCATTCACTAGTTTAAGGCAGATCCAGTGGCATTAGAGGTAAAGGGTATGCAAGTGGATTCTATACCACATAGTCATTCAACAACTCAGACTAATAGAAATTTTGCCATATTTAGCATTTGACTTTCAAGGTTGCCTTACTTAACAGTCTCCAACTGGCAGAGGGGAAATGGGAGGCATTTTTGCATCTGGCCTAGAAGTGGAACAAATGACTTCTATTACTATTTCATTGGCCTAGTACTCAGGCACATGTTCACACCTTACTGCAAAGGAAGCTAAGAAATGTAGACAAAAAGAACTATTTTTAATATACGACCAACAGAATCTGCCACAGCAACATTTTTAGGGACATTTTTGAAAAAGAGATTTTATTTCGGGGTCCGGCGGATCTAAGATCAAATCTTGATCTTTCTTGTACCAGCTGAGTAATCCTGGAAAAAGTATTTACCTTCTCTTTGTCATAATATATACATATGTATCATAGAGACAAGAACATCCACATACCCTATTCTCACAAAGATTATTGTGTGAATAGAATGAAGTAATGTAAATAAGGTGCCTAGAGTGTCTGACTGTGTGCAGCCAAAGGTGGTACTTTTATTATTGTTAAGTAATGATATATTATTATTTCATATGTTATTATCATATCATAAGTAAATTAATCCTCTCACCTATTTGCCAGCGAAGAATGCTCCCTGTTCAGTGGTTTTGATTCATATATGTAGAGTTTGCTTTATGGATAGAAAGCTTTCATAAAAAGCTCCCTTAAAAATGAATGTGGGATAGCTCATAAGGGTAATTTATTCTTCCCTATTGAAATAGGCACTATAATTTTTTGTTTAAAGATTGGAACTTTTATAAAACAGATTCTTGAGAAAATGGGACCCAAAGACACTTTAGTTTGTAGATAAGCAAGGTCTGCCACATGGGACAGAATAATTTGAACAGGCCCAAGTAGGTTCAGGTTTGGAGAGAGCAGAGAGGCATATTTAATGGTAGAAAAAAGAAAATGCAAGGGATATGAGCCATGCCAATTTGCCCAGGGCTTGCTTTGGTGGCTATTATAGTTCCCCTGGTTATCTTACTGCTTTCTCTGTCAGTCCTAGAAGACCTTAAAGCATGAAAATAAAAGGTAGGGTGATTGCCAGGGAACAAAAGTGGCACAAGCAGAAAATGATAGGGGAGCAGCCACCTAATAAATCTCTGATGCCATCCTAAATCAATCTGTCTTAGTTAGAGAATATCATCTTAGCAGAGAATATAATCTCTGCTCACAGCTCATAGTTTGTTGACCAATAATGTAATATGATATAAAACACTTATAATGCAAGCAATATGTGATTATTGCACAAAAATGATTTGCACAGAAAAAGGAGGGATTCATAAAGAAAGCATTTGAGCTGGGTCTTAAAGGATGATCGGAAACTCATTCTCTGTGCTATTTTAGATTAGCTTAATATCGAATGACATTTTAATTTACTTGCTTGCATTAAATATCTCTTTGCCCAGATAATGCATCTGTTTGCTGTATTGAGTTCTGTATATCTTTGTTACCTAGCAGAATTTATTACCTAACAGGTCTCAGCAGAGAGGTAGATTTTAATAATGTTTGTTGAATGAGTTAAGACATACAATTCCTAAGTAATTTCGAAAATTTATCTCTTGCTTTCTTGTATGCCTTTTCTTAAATTTTAATTTTAGGAATCTTGGCTTCTTTTCTTTTCTATGTTACATTTCCCTCTTGCCATTTTCCTGACTCATTTTTTTAAAGATTTATTTTATGTAATAAGAAACATATTTTTGAGTCACTGACCATGTAATTGAGGCATGACTCTATAATTTAAATGCCTTAGATTTCTCTGAAGGGACTAAGGACATTGGTCTGAGTGATTCACAGTCACTCTGAGTAGTCTTATGGATTAGGAGAAACAGAGATGCCTTTCCTTTTTTATCATTGATGTATGTTTTACAGACCCTCTTAAAAGCCTTCTTTTTATATTCATTTTGATGGTTACGTGTCTATAGTAACCAATAAAATGTGCCAATAAAAACTGTAAAGATGGTGAATATTTAAGTTCTATTCAGTCATCCTAAATAGCTAAATAGTAGGTCATTTACCTATAATCCTTTTAAATTAAAAATTTCGCATTGCTTATTTTATTTATTTTGTCAATTTTGGGGAGTCTTGTTTCTGACTGTGAAATAGAACAAAGACAATCATATGTAGATACTTTAAATTTACATGTACCATATATAACTTCTTTTATATATAATCCCACATAATATTATATGTCAATATAATATATTGACATATATATAATATGTCAATATTGTATATAATATATATGTCATATATATAATATATATGTCAATATAATATCTAATATATAATATAATATATAATATATATAAAATATAATACATAATATAATATATAATATATATAATATTCACATTGCTGTACAGGAGAGACTTTGAAGAATCCATAATTTTATAGACAATGCTGTTGGTGATATATCTATGAGGTCATACAATGCAGAAGGTCTAAATATTTTAGTTTAGGGGTTAAAATTCAATTTGGGAGCTGATAAGGTTTTACTTCGATGAGAGAACATAATTTATTTTAATTAAAGTCTGCTCATTAAGCAAATATATTAAACATCAGCTATGAATGAAGCATTCTACTAGGCACTGCTGACAGAAAGGTGACCAAAATAAATCTTACCTTTAAATATATAGTTTACTATTGATAATGATTTATACTTCTGTTAATCATATAGACAATCAGAGAATTTCATAAAACTTATTATTGTTCTAATTATTGCACATTAAATTTAGTTGGAGTTTTAAGTAGAACGCCTAAAAGAAACAATTTTATTGGTGTATTTTAGGACATCTGTTTTCTATTGATAAGGCATAAGATCTTGATGAATTTGAAGTTGTCTGTGTTAAAGTAATGGAAATATTAGTTCATGGATGGTGGTCATTTATTAAGACGTAAACACAGCAGTGAAAGTGAACTGATGAGGTTATATGCTATCTCACTTTCACATATTTTAGGAATTTCATCAGAGAGCTAAATGTGTCTACATGAAAGGAATTGTGCATTTTTAGATTTGTTTTAAAACCATGAAAATAACTATTTTTATTTAACCAATTCTGCGTAGAATGTTCACAATAAAACTGTGCTATATATAAAGTAAGACCTTTGGACCATGAAAACAATTAATGTCCCTTTTTTGAACTTTAACCTTCCTTGTATCTGAAAGTATTAAGCCTAAAGAAGAAAAAATAAAAAGACTTGTGGAAGATATCCGGCACCAATAAAGAAATTAAGGAAATATGATGTCTTTTGAGCAGTGTCCTAGAGAAAGTGTTCATAAATCCATTTGAAGAAAAATGCATAGGTATTAGATATTATAATCTTCTGTTTCAGTGAATTACATTTTGTAATCCCTCATTATATATTGAAGGACATAGCATAGCTTTCCTTTCTAGCATCTAGGTCACTAGTGGTATTTGAGCAATATAAATGAAGCAAAAGAAAAAAGAATAGATGTTCTGAACATATTGTTTTGGCAGAATTGTTAGCTGAGAAAGACTTTATATATGATTTTTTTAATGTGTGTAAATTCCCTCAGAGATAACAGGTGAAAAATGATTTCATTATTTAAAACAATAACAAGAAAAACAAAATTAAATAAAACTTGATATTTAGAATGTTTCTTAGTCTACTTAAATTGATTTACATACTCTTTAATAATACTTAAAATACTAATAAATGAAGTCCCTGCCCTGAAGAGGTACAATGTACAAATCCTTAATAAACTCAATTAACAGTGAAAATTTCTTTTGTGGTATGACTACATTTTAGATATGTTTTAAATGAAAATTCCTGAGATGTTACATTTTAATTTACAGTTACATAAGTCATTTAAGATTTTGCATTTCAGCTTTTCCTCATTTAAAGTAACACATTTCTCTTTCCAGCCTCTTCAACTTGGCCATTATATTACTAAAGAGGAAAATCATTTACTCTCTCTGAACCATTCATTTTTCATTGGTGAATGAGGGCTATTTCTTTTATTCTAGAGAGCACAGCAGAGTCTAGAGCAGAGTTGTTTTTTAATAAGACAGACCTGGGTTTGAGTTATAACTCTGCACATGAGTTATTATACCATTTTAATAACATTAGCTGAATTTCACCTGTCTTATGTAAAATTATTTGTTGTATGTTTTTGAAAGTTAGCAATCACATGAAGCTCTGAATATAATTTAGAATTATACACACAAAAGAGAGCTAAATTTTAATATAATGCCAAGTACACAATATATGCTCAACAAATGGTTACTAAAATAATTTTAGTAATATTAATGTACTATGCACTAGAACACAAATTCCATGGAGACTTGTAAGTTTTGCTCACTGTTATATTTCCAGTGCCTGGGAGAGTGCATAGCAAATACACAGTGTTCCATATTTGCTAAAGTATTGTATAAAGAAATGAGTGAGTGAGTGAGTTCTTTTATCCCATAGGGTGCTGATTGACCAGAGAGTTGAATTTTTCAGGCTTTCTTATGGTAACTGTAAGCACAACAAGAAAATAAGGAAAATATTAGATGTAGTTTTGCTTTTGATATCGTATTTTCAGGCTTTACTAATGTATACTTTGAACTCTAAGTAAAATCAGCAACTTTTGAACACTGATCTCTACTTCTGACACAACATGCCTGTATGTGTATATGGTCTATACTTGTTTTAGAGGTAGGATTATATTTTGGTGAATACTCATTTTCAATATATGTATCTATTTTTAAATCATACTTTTTGTCTCCTCTTTTAGCTTATTGGATAATCATTATGTAACTACATCACATTTACCAAAATGCAAGAGGGGTTTGCTAAATGTTATGCTGGAACATCAGATTTAGGCACTTGCTTGTGAAACTGCCACCTGAAATTTTGAGATTTTGCCCCATAAAGGCGGTTCTGACCAAACTGCCTAACCTGTAGTCTATACACTTTCTCACCAGTTTCTCAGATCACATAAAATCTGCTTATTGACTTGTAAGGCAGGTACAAATTGCAGCATATATAAGTTGAATTATATTTAGAGATGCCTTGTTCAGTTATTTAGGTTGGTCCATTTCTGGTTCAGATTCTTCTTTGTTAGAGAAATCCAGCAGCCATCTAATATTTTGAAATTAGAAAATAAATTCTTTTCATCAACAAATTTGTGGTACAAAGTAAGTCAAGGCTCTCAAGATTGGCCCTAAGAACTGTCTGTTATTCTTAGGCATTGTGTTTTAATGTTTCATAATACCTAAGAGTATATGTACATGTATGCCCACAATGATGACATTTCTCAAGATAGGAAGTGAGAAAAATATCCCATGAAATATGGCATTTCTTCTGCTTCTAGGTTCAGTCCATTTTTTTGATGCCTGACTTTGTCCATTCCAGTCCATCCATGACAACCCTCTGGAGGAAAATGTTCATGACTTCTTTAACCCTAGTGTTTACCCTTTGTGCTCTGGCTGCTCAGAATTCCTCTCTGCCCAGTTCCAGGTATAACAGCACGAAGAACTCTGAGAAGAATAGAACCATTCTTGAGGTATTTAGCCTGTATGTGTTTAATGCTGGCTTCAAGATCCTCCTATTTAGCAATTCTTCCCTTTCAAATCTAATTATTTGAAAGCATATGCTTTGTCCTATTCTGACCACTTCAAATAAAATGCTTTAGGAAGAAAATCTTTTCTGATATCCATTTTATCTATTTCAAATCATGCAACAACCAATTAGTACTTCTGAGTTACAGCTACTTCCAACTGAACTAGAAAATCATTTACTTCTTCCTATTTTAATAAATTCTCTGTATCTTTATATAAAACTCTAGTTAGTACAGTCAGATTAGTCATGAGCTTACTGATTACTCCTCAACTGAGTATTTAACACCCATTTCAGATATCAAGGGATCTATATAGAAGCATTATATTCTCTCTAACGGCCTATCCAAGAAGGTATTTGCTTGCAATATGTTATAATATTTCAGAAAATTCTAATATTGATATTACTTCTAGGTGGTGAGCCTCAAGAGATCAGAAAACCTTGTCTTGAGCATGGTTTCTATACACACCTAGTTAATTATACAATGCTCTGAATATAGTATGTATGCAGCCATCTTTGCTGTTAATCATCTTTGTTGCTGAGTTGTTCACATTAACCAAAACAAGTGTATTCTTGAAAAATCAAAGCATATACAAAGGGATATAACACTTAATTCTCTCACAGATATTTCAGAATAAACTGAATTCAAAATGTTCAAGATTCAAATGTGTTCTAATTTGCAGGGCATGGTGGCTCACACCTGTAATCCCAGCACTTTGGGAGGCCAAGGTGGGTGGATCACCTGAGGTCAGGAGTTTGAAACAAGCCTGACCAAAATGAGAAAACCCCGTCTCTACTAAAAATACAAAAATTAGCTCGGCGTGGTGGTGTGTGCCCGTAATCCCAGCTACTCAGGAGGCTGAGGTAGGAGAATTGCTTGAGCCCAGGAGGCAGAGGTTTCAGTGAGCTGAGACTTTGTCTCAAAAAAAGAAAAAAAAAATGTGTTCTAACTGCAAGAGGCAGATTGTATCAAAGTAAGACTTCAGTTGAGATAAAAAGTACCAAAGCCTTATTATGGTGAATTCCAGACATGAGGCCCAAATTCTTGAACGCTGCTGTATGCATTCTTGCTTTTTGCTTCTTGTGGCTTTTGGCACTTTAAAACTATGCTTGATATTAGCTAAAATTCAGCAAAAGGCTAAGGGTTTATTTATAGTTAGCTTTGTATCCAGAAAATAAGATATTATCATGTTCCATACACCAAACCAAAAAGATACAAATAACCATCCTCCTTTGTAGACAGATACATATAATATCTACCTTCAGAAGTATTTCTAAACTGGATGAATTCAGGTTATTTTATTTGCTTGATTTTTAATACTAGAAGGAAAAGAAAAGGTGATTATGTATGGTTAAAATACCCCACTTTCTTCCAAAATGAGTGGTCAGCTTCATTCATTCAGTCATTTACTATTTACTTAAGGGTTCATTCAAAATGTATTAAGAACCTATTATAGCCATGCCACTATGTAAGAAATGTACAGATGAATAAGACAAAATCATTGGAACAGTAAGAAGATAATCAGAGAGATACACAATTTCAAGACAATTTAATGACCTCTATATATGGTTAGTATTATGGAAACAAGGAAACACATTTGAATAAGGGGTGGTAACTTAATTCTAAAAGAACAAGGAGGGTAGTGAGCTTATTCCAGGTAGAGGAAGTAGTGTTGCATGCAATAACAAGGCAAGTTAGGATGAATGGTACAAGATAAAGTGTAGTTGGGGCCTAGTTCTGTTCATTTTATGCTAGGGAATTTGTCCCAGAGGAGAAGGTAATGAAAGTTAATGGATTTTTTTTTTTTAAGAAAGAAAGGAAGTAGTATATTTGCTTTTACAAAATAGAACTCTCTTGGTAGTGTGGAGAATGAATAAGTAGCTTTCTAATTGTTCATATGTAGAGAGGGAAATAAGTTTAAGATCTATTTGGCAGCTTTGATTACCAGAGTATCTTGACTCCTGGTGTTTGTCTTAAGGACATAAGTAGATGATTGTGCCATTCCCCACCCAAACCTGGAGAAAGAATGAGAGATTCTAGGATGTATCTGATAAGTTAGTGTTTGATGTGCCTATGAGACATCATGGAGAGATAATACAAATATCTTATGGCAACTGAATTTAAGAAAGAGGTGTGGGCCAAATATAGAAGTTTGGCAATAAGTGTTTACCTGGAAGGTGAATCCTTGGGAGTCGATAAAAAAACACTCAGTTCTAAAAATACAAAAAAGTGTATTTTTTTTTGTATTTTAAAAGCTATCAAGTGATAAAGGATGACAGACACATAAATAAACTTAAGGATCAGGATTGGAAGACCTGGGGAGAGGAAGACACAGAGAGAGTGACTGGTCTTCGCTGGTAAGATAGAGACTGATTGTCTTACCCTTTTGGCAAATATGGAAAATGGGGATATTAAACAAAGCTACTTTTATAAAAAGAAATACTGGTAACTCAGAGGTTGTTTCTTAATGTGGATAAAACAATAGTCTGCCTATATGTAAGACTGTGAAATTTTGGATATGGAATAATTTAAAATAAAAATGTTCAATACATAAATTCTGTTTGGGTTTCATCTGTTGTTATTTGCTTTTACCTCAAATATAGGATTACTGTTTTCCTCATTCTTTCTACTTGAAGTTTATATGAATATTATAGGTTTTTTGAAAAAAGCAAAACAAAACAAAAAAGACCCACGTAACTACTTTTTCTCTTGTGATTGAGGGATTGGCATCTATACTATTAACAGCAAGCAGAAAGGTGTAAATAAGAATAATCAAAATTTCAGTTCTCAAAGTTATTTCAGGAGTATAAACTTGATTTTGAAAATAAACTAGGTTTCTTTTTGGTTTATATCAAGAAGAGAGTTGCTTAATTTGTACAGATAAAGGTGATCGTATATGGGCTTGTTTTAATCTTTGAATGGGATGTTGACTCACATAGACAGATAGGATTTTCACAGCTTATTTAGAAAGGAAAACGTGGTTTGTCCATGAGTGAGGAGTACATTCAACATTGTTGTCCACTGATTTCCTCCTGGGAATCCTTTGTTAAAAGCACTATATTCCATATATTTGAATACCTTTATCAAAACCCCACACCATCCAGGATTTATTTTAAATATAGAATTAAGCCTAACAGGTATAATATATTTATTCAACATGCTGAAGTAAATCTTGCAGAAAAAGCATTTTTACAGCCATTGCCTGCAGTCTTTTAATTTGTCAGCCCGAGATCCATCACAGCTGAATTAGGTTACTTAAGCCGTTTATTTGCATTAAAGTGTAATCTTCCAGTTAGTTTGCAAACACTGTTGAATTTTTCAGTCATAAACATGAAGATTGCAGCTACACAAACAATTCTTTTTTATCTCTCTTTTAAAAATAATATATTGTGGAACACCTTGTAGGGTAGTAGTTATAATATGTGTGTGTGTGTGTGTATATATATATATATATATATATATATTCCACAAACATGGAATTTAAGAACAACAATTCTATTCTTCCTTGGCATTTACAACATTCCCTCATATAGAAATTCACTCCTGAAATTTAACTGCCAGATGTTTTCTTAGGAGAATCCATATTGGTTCCCATTACCTTTAGAAAACTAACTTTAGGTGGAAATGAATGGTGAAAATGAATGCTGTAATTATGTCATTACACTAGCATAAATTATTGCCATTTTGTGCTAAATATGGTTAATTTTTTGTACATATATTGCTCTTTGAAATAGTTATAAAACTAAAATGTAGCTATTAAATGGCTTCAGGCTGATAAGAGGAAATCAAATGAAGTCTTTAGACATGACCTTTTCATAAGTTTCTCTGCTAATGTAATGTCACAGTAGTTTCAGGAATTTGTCTCTTTGGAAGCAGAATGGTAGAAAAGAATTTGCCTCTTGCCCTAGACAGCCAAAGAGCCCCTTTTCTTATATACTCTCTCCGTCACAACAAGGAGAGAGAAAAATAACTGGGGTTAACTGAAAAGGGTAATTTGGTGCTCTGGGTAAGATGCTGGAAGTGATCCCAGCAGTAACAGGCCAGTCTACTTGTCTTAAGTCACTGCTAAAAATCTGGACAAGAATTTTGATGAGGTGTTACAATAACACTGTAACTCAATCTGTCCTTAAATTGGTCTCATAAACTTCTACAGATAGGGTCACAATTGCTGTCACTTACTTTTTATGATGTTTCGCTTGGAGGAAGGAAAAGCAGCTTCTGTGCTTATTAAGAGTTTGTAGCCACTGGGTCTGGAAAGGATTAACAGTACTCTCATAACCTTTAGGACACCTTTATTCTAAAATACAACACAGAGATACTGGTAAAATATATACTAGCCCATCAGGAGTAATATGTATAAAAATTCGTGCACAAGATCAAAAGCAATTTAATTGAACAAATGTCAAGCAAGCAATGACAATGGGTAATGCACTGTGTTCAGAGTTCTGTAGGACATTGGAAATGTAAAACTGTGGTCCTTAAAATTAATCTGTGATGAACTAGGAAGCCTGACATGTGCCTAATTAATCATAATAAATGTAGGAATAATTGTCTTCGATAACACAGATAACTAAAGGTACTTTGTACTTGCTGTGACTTCAACCTGAATTGTGCTTCCCAACTACTGGAAAAGCTCTAACCTTTCACAAAGCTTTCTTCAGTTTTGTTCTCATCATTCTTTTTCCCCTTCCTTGAATTCCTGAAAGCTAGCAGATTTAACATCTAAATGTTTGGTATGCTTTGTCTCTTGAGGTGAATTTTAGCTTCCTGAGGTTAAACATTGCATGTTAAAATTATATTTGTATCCACCACAATATCCACTAAAATGTCAAGCATAAAATAATTGTTTAAAAGATTTACTAGTTAATAGACTGTACTAAAACATGCAGTCATATTTTTCACAAATTAGGGAAAAGTTTGATAATCTTGTTTCTTTCATTCTTTCTTTTGAATAAGTGGAAACTTCTAAGAAATATGAATAAGTAGAAACTTATAAGAAATAGGAAAGAAGTAAATATGTGCCTATATTCTTAGAATTAATCAGTATATTTTTAATAAATACAAGATTGTCTTCATAAACTAATTGTAGGGTGTAGGTAGTTAGACCAGTTGATGGTTAACTGGTAAGTCATCTGGGAAAAAGAAATATGTTAGGTCTTTATTACATTGCATATAGTAATATAAATTCAATGCAAAATCGTGGCTATTGAAAATATCAAACTATAGAAGAAGGTAAACACACTTGATTTATTATTTTTGAGTATCTGAATGGGTAAAGACTTTCTAAGCTTAAAAACAAGTGAAAAAGTTGTTAGTTTTTATTAACTACATAAAAGTCAAAAGCACCATATCGCAATATAAAAAACAGTAAGGTAGAAAAAAAAAATGCAACTTGTTCACAGAAAGAGACATAACACCCTCAATATTTAAAAGGGTTATAATATTGTAAGTAAAATACCAAGTCCTGAATGTATTGGGAAATAAAATGTACAGAAAAATTCACAAAAGAAGAGTACAAAAAGACAAAACATGATAAATTGTTTAACTTCTCTAGCAATAAAATAATTACAAATTATAATTAATGTGAGATACTATTTTTCCTGCTATTAAACATCTATATTAAACAAGTAATAATGTAGGTGTTAGTGCAGAAAAAATACCGCTGTTATTCTTGTAATCTAGAAAACACTTTGGAAGTGTCTGTCTCAACTGTTACAATGTAGACTTCTTTATTCAAGTATTTTCATTTTCATTAATCATTCTCAAGGAAAGATTCAAAAATTCAGGGAAAATATACATATAAATTAAAATATTCATTGAACAGTTCCTAATACTAGATACATTTACAAACAACCTGAACTTATAGTAGGACAATGTGAACTATATAAATATATATGCAGTTGTATACTACATATTGTCATATTATAAAGTTGTTTTATTGCAGGAAAAAATACACACATTTTTACATAGAGTTCACAAAAATATTTCTCAAACTTTAATAAGTGTATATGCACATATGTGTTTTATATAGTGTATATACATGTGTGTATAATACGAATATTTATGTATACATGTGTATGAATATGTGTATAGTATAAATATATAGTAAATATATAATGTGTATATATGTGTATATGTATGTGTGTATATTTGTATAATATATATTTATATGTATTTATATGTATGTGTGCATGTGTATAATATATATTGTATGTGTATAATATACATTTATGTGTGTATATGTATGTGTGTGTATGTGTATAATAATATATATTTATAGTGAAATGCAGAATCTGATTTAGTAGGCCTGGGGAGGTATCTAAAATTCTGTATTTCTAACAGACTCCTAAGTGATGCTGTTGCTTCTGCTCCATAAACAACACTTTGAGTAGTGAGGATCTACAGAATATCACACAGGCACTGGAGTTTTATGGGAAACTGTTTTTAATGTTAAGGGGAAAAAAAGAATGAAGTCATATAAAGTTATAATATATAAAAACAGATTTAATGTAGGTTAGTTCTGGGTAGTTGAAATATCAAAAAATAATTACAATTCTGAGCTTTGACTTTTTCAAGACTTGGTTATCTGTGAGGGTATATAATGCATTTATGAATAAATTTATTTTTGTTACATTAATTTTAAGTGATGCCTAGACAGCTCAACTGGATTTTTATTGGGGCTCTGATTTTTTTCTGGTCATAATATGATTCCGTCATGAATAAATCTAATAAGGCAATTGGAGACATGACTAATTACTTGGCAGAGAGCCAAATTTTAACTCAAAATGGTTGATTTGGTGGCATTTGAAGACAGGCTGCAATTGCTTGGAGAGTTAAGAAAGTTTTAGGTTAGAGGAGAAAACATGGAAAAAGTAATGTCTCACTACACATATACATGTAATAGTGTCACTTATTTTTGTTTATGGTTTTCCAAGCAACAAGTAAATTATACCACACAAGACAGTCTAGAAACTGGTATACAGATGAAAAAGGCTACATTTAGATTAACTTCAGTGCACCTTTCCAACGCAGAGTGAAAAATACCTCTGTAGAAGTGGTTACTTAATCATTTAGGTACAACTGCTTCTTTTGAGCCAACCTTTGACTTTTTATCTAACTTTTTGAACTGACTCATCTAATTTTTGTAAGACTTTGGTTTGGTAATTTTGAATTAATTAGGATAATTTGAATCATTTTTCCTGTGAAATATAAATAATGTTTTAAGCTTGTTAGCATTTTAAACAGGAAAAAATAAGCAATAATTAATTTAAATCTTTTGTGTGATGTGGGAAGACATTTAACTATGACTTTTTTCAGTGAAGATACTATTGTTTTCTAAATTATGGAAAAACAATCATTTTACTTGAAACAATGAAAATGAAAAAAGAAACATATCTCCTTTGCTTTAGGAAATTTGAATTGCTTTAATTCCGACTACCCAATATATGATTTTGTGTTGTGAAATAAATAATGGGCCTTTCTTTAACTTTGAAAATATTATTTGAATAAACTTTAAGTAAATACAATATATTTGATTTAATCTCTAATTATAACCAAATGTCATCAATTGCTATGGGATTCCAGATGTGATTTTAACAATTATTGAAAAAGGGTGCAAGGTAGTAATTATAAATGATAAAGATGTATGATACATTTTCAAAGAGCCTAAATTCTCGTGAGAAAATATATACATAAATACTCTTAATACATTAAAATAAAATATATTTAACATAAATGAAATATATTTAAGTATAACTAAAGTGTATTTTTTATCAAGTACACTATCTTAAAATAAATGAGCTGCATTCCTGATGTCAATTTCCTAAACAAATACATCAGTTGTAAATCTGTTTTTATCACTTAGCATAACATCATACACACACACACACACACACACACAGTCATTCCTCAGTATCTGAGGTATTGGTAAATCCATGGATACTCAAGTCCCTGGTATAAAATGGTAGTATTTGCATATAACCTATGCACATCTTCCCATATACTTTAAATCATCTCTAAATTACTAGTAATACCTAATACAATGTAATTGCTATTTAAATAGTTTTTTTTTTTACTTTATTAGATGTAGAATAGTGGCAAGAAATAGAAGACTGTACATATTCAGTACAGACACATTTTTTCCCCTGAATATTTTCTATTTACTAATCATTGAGTCTACAGATGTGGAACCCATGGATATAGAAGACCAACTGTGTGTATGTAGATGTGTGTCTGTTTGTGTGTGTGTATAATCATGCAGCAGAGTAGCAGAAAAATGTAAAATTTAAAAAACCTTATTAGATGGCAGCTATAAAGAGACTTACTGTCCTTAGCCCTACTACTTGAACAACTCTTTAGCATTTTCTGTATCTTCAAAGTAGAACTGAAACAGGTGCCTGGTAGGTGTGACTTTGCGGTACATTTATTTTGTATTTTATTTTGAATATTTAAAAATGCTTACAATGTTTTGTCTTTCATTGCTTTCAGCCTCCCATTGGTAGTATGGAAAATGCACACACACACAGACACACACACACATACACACACACACACACAGAGGAGAGAGAGAAAAGAAAAAGATATATGATAGAAAAATTGAGTGTTTTTCCCCCAAAATATCAGGGTGGGGGATTAATTTTTAAGATTCTTTCTCATTGTGTCACTTTTATTTTGTTATGATAATTTCCACTTGATTTCTTTTTCCATTTTCTTTTTTCCCATTGCCAAAAATAGTTTATTAAAGATAAAGAGCTGTGGAAATGGACTTCTTGGCAATAGATTGACAAAGAATTTTTTAAAAGATCTTTCTGTCTCAAGATAATATTCAGTGATCATTCCTGATTAGACATTAGTAAAGGTAGTCTACACAAATGTTGACTCTATTTCCATATTTTTTATTGATAACTTTTCGTCATACTGCATTTATATGTGGTACATTACAAATTTTTTCTTATTTCATAGATATTTGAATAAAGGAGCTGTTCTAAACTTCACATAGCTGTACTATTTCTTATCACTGTGTGGTTACTGGCATGTTGACGACTACTTTGTTGCTGTGTGCAAATGGAAAATCTTGTTTAAACATGAGCAAATGAGCACAAGATAATAATGACTTTGAGGATAACTGTTACATGAGCTTCACTTATCTTTACTAATGCTTTGCTACAATTAGAATTTGTTCCCCTTCTTTAGATAATCAAATAAAATATATTGCTGGGAAATTTCAGCTAATGTTTGAAGGTTTTAATTGTGAATTCACAAAAATTGAACATTTCACTTGAACTTTTTACTCATGAAACTAAGTGGTAAATGAAAGTGGACTTTGATTATTTCTACTATAAATGTAATGACATTTAAAATTTTTCAAAATTACAAAAGAAAAAACAACTGGGTGCCATACGATGAATATTAAAATATTTTAGAACTTCACCTAAATTCTGCATTTTAATGGAACTAAAATCATCAGTTTTAAATAGTTTATTAGTATCAGAAATTTAGCATAAATGGCAATGCCTACTACTGCATGTCTGTGCAGAAGTTTATAAATTGTTAACTCGAACATTGGTAATGCATATGATATAATTTTGATCTGGTATAGACCATGTGTTAGTATAAATGTACAGCACTATACTGAGTTAATAGTGACCAAACTTCAGAGAAATATTAATCATGTAGCCACAAAGATAATAAAAAGATAAAGAAGATTGAATAAAAATATTTAGTTGCGAGTGAATTTGACCAGGGAAGGGAAAAAAAAAAATGAGCGCTTTGAATGATGGCCTTCAAATTTTAGGTGAAAATAACTCTCTCAAGGCTGATTTCCCAGAAGATGGTACCCCAGTATCTTTGCTGGAGACAAAAGGCCAATGGAGGACTATATCATACATAAGAAAGTATTTCTCACTGTTAATAATTGCTAAACATCTCAGTGTTTCCTGATAGTGTGAGTACCTCCATCTCTAAAACAGGATAGTCAGATATTTTAATGCTCAATGCAGGGCTCTTTACCTTATCAACTTGGACAAAGAACATTGGTTCTATTGAGACTTTTGAAGTTCTATATGCAGATGGCATATAGAACAGTATTCTGTTCAAAGCAGCTCTTCTGTCTTCCTCAGAGAGAGAGAGAGAGGTGCATAATGACATTTCAGCCAACAATACTGCATTAATGACGGTAGTCCCATAATATTATAATGGAGCCAAACAATTTCTATTGCCTAGTGTCATTGTAACCATTATAATGTTGTGGCAACACCATGCGTGCTATTACCCGTGAAGACCTTCCAATGGGACAAGATGTGGTGGTAGAAAACAGTGATATTGATGATCCTGATCCTGTGTAGGCCTAGGCTAATGTGTATTTGTGTCTCAGTTTTTAACAACAAAAAAAAAAATTAAAAAATAAAAATAGGAAAAAGCTTATAGAAGAAGGATATAAAGAAATAAAATATTTTTGTACAGCTGTACAATGTGCTTGTGTTTTAAAGTAGGTATTATTACAAGAAAGACAAATAGTTTTAAAAAATTAAAAAACTTATGAAGTAAGAAACAAAGGATTTTTAAAATTTAACCTTAAGGTAAGCTAAGGTTATATTATTGAAGAAAGGAAAATATTTCTTATAAATTTAGCGTAGTCTAAGTGTAAAGCATTTACAAAGTCTACAGTAGTAGCTGTAGTGACCTAGGCCTTCACATTTACTCACCACCCATTCATTGACTCACCTAGAGCAACTCCTAGTCCTGGAAGCTCTGTTCAAGGTAGGTCCCCTAGACAGGTGTACCATTTTTATCATCCTTGCTGCATTTTTACTGTACTTTTTCTATGTTTAAATACACAAACATTTACCATTATGCTAAAATTGGCTACAGTATTCAGTACAATAATATGCAGTGCAGGTTTGTAGCTTGGGAGCAATAGACTATACCATACAGCCTAGGGGTGTAGAAGGCTATACCACCTAAATTTGTGTAAGTAAACTCTCTAATATTTGCACAATGGCAAATTGCCTAATGACACATTTATCAGAACATATCTCTATAGAAGAGCTGTGCATGAGTATGTGTGTGTGTATATACATATGTATATTTATTATATATTTTTGTATATATATTTTATGTAACTTTATTTTATATATATTCATATATATATATTCATATATATATTCATATATATATTCATATATATATATTCATATATATATTCATATATATATTCATATATATATTCATATATATATTCATATATATATTCATATATATATTCATATATATATTCATATATATTCATATATATTCATATATATATTCATATATATATTCATATATATATATTCATATATATATATTCATATATATATATTCATATATATATATATATATATATTTGCCAGGAACATTTAAGTGCTTTCCAAACTTCAGTCATTTTAGTACTACCTCTATGATTTTACAGTATCACGTAAGAGCTATATATTACAAGGTGCCTTAAGCAGTGGCACCAAAGGCAATGTCAACAGAACAATATCCATGTACAATAAGTTAAGCAGTGGAGAAGATATAGTGAAGGTTCTTTCATCTCTCTCCCAACAATTCTGTGTCTACAGCCCAGAAGTTAGGTACAGACAGATGAAATAAAGGCAATGAAATAAAGACAGATGAAATAAAATTGTGTTTTCTCAATAGTTTGCCTGCTTCTTATTCATTCTTTGAACATATGGGAAGGGACTTCAAAATTTTCATGGAAAAATGAAATTAGAAGATAAAAATATAAGCTTTGCTTCTTGATAATCTCCATCAAGGTCAAGACACTTTTGTAAATGATGATACCAGACATTTAGTCTATTCCTAAAACCTGAGGGTCCTAGGAATTTAAGAATGTCAATCCAGTCTTTCTTACATCATTAACTGAAGAAAATGAGTGTCCTTTAAAGATATTTTAAATTAGTAAACAAAAAGAAGTCCAAAGGAGCCAGATCAGGACTGTAAGTTGGATGCCTAATGATTTCCCATTGAAACGCTCACAAAATTGCCTTTGTTTGGTGAGAGGAATGAGCAGAAGCATGGCTGTGGTGGAGAAGGACTCCGTGGCAAAGCTTTCCTAGATGTTTTTCTGCTCAAGCTTTGGTTAACCTTCTCAAGACATTCTCATAATAAGTAGAAGGTCAAGAAGCAAAATGCCTTCCAGAAAGTCAAGAAGCAAAATGCCTTCCAGAAAGTCAAGAAGCAAAATGCCTTGAGCATCCCAAAAAACTGTTGCCACGACCTTTGCTCTTGACTGGTCCACTTTTGCTTTGACTGGAGCACTTCCACCTTTTGGTAGCCATTGCATTGAATGTGCTTTGTCTTCTGGGTCATACTGGAAAATACATGTTTCATTTCCTGTTGTAAGTGTTTAAAATTTCCATTAATGCTCTGCTCTTTTCTGCAGCTGATCTGGGCACAATGGTTTTGGCACCCATCGAGTGGAAATTTGCTCCACTTTAATTTTTTGGTCAGAATTGCGTAAGCTCAACCAGTTGAGATGACTATGATGTTGGCTGTTGTTTCTACTGTCAATCATTGGTCTTCGTCAATTAGGGCATGAACAAGAGGAATTTTATTTTTCTCACAAATTGATGTGGGTGGGTCTGCCACTGCAGGCTTCATCTTCAACATGGTCTTCTCACTTCTTGAAACAAGTTATCCATTTGTAAACTGCTGATTTCCTTGGGACATTGTACAAACTTTTCATAAAGCATCAATGATTTCATCATTCTTTCACCAGTGCTTCACCCTAAATTTTATGTTTGCTCTTGCTTCAACTTTAGCAGAATTCATTTTGCTCTGATAGGGGCTCTTTTCAAACTGATGTCTAATCCTTCTTAATGCCTCAAACTATTTCCTGTTCAGACGTGATATATCAAGTTAGTATGAGTTTATTTTGGTACAAAAATGGAAATACATGCATAGCTTTTTCATAATATTCATTTTCCATGAAGTTTTTGAAGTCCCCCTTATAAGAAAAAATATAGGCTGCTTTCTTCTAAGAACTGTAACATCCAGAATCAGGTAATAATCCACATTTACACTCTCAGAGATGTAGTTGCCCAGAAACTTGCTATTGATGTAACTTCTAAACACGAACCACACACACAAGTGGCGTTAGTGAAAAAAGTTGTATTAATGGTAGAATTGTTGCATTACAATTTTATTTGTTGTTAAAAGATCAGGCAAGATTAGGTGTCAAGTAACTGTTCTTCATTAGATGAATTTCACATTGATTTAGTTATACATGTAACTCTTTGAATCTAAGCCAATTGTTTACAACAAAACAGCCTAATAGTATTTATTGCCATTAAAATATTCAGCAGAATTATATTACTGTGGTAGTACCATACCTAAACTTTGGGAGATTTATCTCCATAATCTGAGACTTCTGTAAGACTTGTCATATACATGATATTTATCTGGCTTGGTTATGTGTTTTATTAGAGTAAGTTTTATTAGAGTAATGTGTTTTATTAGAGTATGTGTTTTATTAGAGTAAGTTAATAATTGATTCATATGAGGCTATCTGACCTATAGTTAGGTTTATGTTGCAGGTCAATATATTCCTCTAACCCAGACTTATTACATAATCATTGACAAACATCTTTAATCATGTATTTATTGATCTGGAAAGAGAATATCACTTCTTCTTCACTCTTTTTTTCCCCATATTTATTTCTAAAAATCTTCTCAGTAATATAAAAATTAACAGACCTCTTACTTTCCCCTTTCAATTTGGGTACTATCTGCTATGATTGTGCCACAGAGTAAATCGGTGACTAAAGTAAATTTTCTTGCCCCAAATCATATGCAATTTTCTTTATTTGTTAGTTTCCAAAGCCGAGGACAAACTGATAGGAACCTTTCTGGAGGCCAAGAATGGAACTGACGCCATTCTTGTCATTTATCTCACTTGTCTTATGGCACTCTAGTTCTTCCTCTTTACAAATATGTGTGTGTGTGTGTGTGTTTATATTTGTAAAATTTTCAGTTAGACTGACTCATTAAAACTTGAAGCCTTCTAAAAACATGAATGATATGTGGAAAATGATGACTTTGAAACAAATGAAGGCATATGTGTGGTGTACACACACACACATCATTTGCTTTTATGCAAGTTCACACTTGGTCACAGAGAAATTATGGGAAGAGATGCACTTTCACTTTTTAGATTTTTGGAGGTTTTGTTGTTATTGTTGCTATACTGTAATGTGCTGTTCCCTTAATCTTTTTGTTATTTATTATTCCTGTATTTATTTTATGGATTTTTAATTCATCACCAACTTCCTTCAAAGTCAAAATAGTCACTGTTAAGGTCTTTGAAATGTTTTAGCCATGGATGTAATATAATATATAGCATTATTATTGGTATTTTAAAAATTAGCCACTGAATAATGTCTGTCTGCCTATTTTTATGTATAAACACATGTTTGCAGTAATTACATGTTTTATGTCAAATCACAGTAGCTATATGTGTGTGTGTATATATATATGGATATATATGGATATATATGTGTATATATATATGGATATATATGGATATATATATGTGTATATATATGGATATATATGGATATATATATGGATATATATATATGGATATATATATGGATATATATATATGGATATATATATATGGATATATATATGGATATATATATATGGATATATATATGGATATATATATATGGATATATATATGGATATATATATGGATATATATATCTCTCTCCATTGGTTTTATTACCTTTCAACCATATCATATAAAATAGAACTATAACTTGATACCTTAATACCTCCCATTTTGTATCCTTTTCACTTTTAAAGTTATTTAAACTGCTACAACATTATTCTTAGTACTTTCATTATTAATTACTTTGCTTAACAAACTATAGTAAATGCTGTCAAAATTCTGAAATAATCCTTGAGTAAATGGAAAACCACACAATAATAATGAAAACTGTAACTATTACTATCATTATTATGATTTTATCTCCAGTTTCATTGACTGCAAAAATGGCTCCTAAAAATAGTCATTGCTATAATCTGATTAATAATTTAACAAGAGGTATTATAGGAGTTTATTATGCTTTCCTCACAAATCAGTTGCAACTGAATTCAAATTAGGCTCTGTCAACTTAGTTAGCTGTACAATGTTGGACAAGTTACTAAAACTTTGTACTCTCTACCTAATCTCTAAAATGTGGATAATATAATGCATACTTTCTTGAGCTTATTTTAATTTTATTTTTGGTGTTAGATAAAGTATATAATGATTTACAGAGAATCTGAGATATACTAACCACTTAATAAATGTATTTAGTGTTGTCATTAACCCCATCATTATCATTTCTATTATTGTAATAGTTAAGTACAGAAACTATTGTTTTAATAGATTAACTTTGGAAGTTTCTTCTATTTTCTATACCAATTTACTGCTTTTTGTTTTTGCTCTTCAGTACAGTCTTAAATTTGTCCTGTTATGTATAGTTTTAATCTTGTCTTGAGAGATGATGATTGGGTGAATAAGGCTGTTCCAGGCATGGGATGAGCATGAACAATGGCATGGGAGAAGAAAGTAAAATGTAGTGTATAAAGAACTACAGACAGCTGGACATAGCTCAAAAGATGTGGTCAGGCTTTTGTTTTGTTTTGTTTTGTTTTGTTTTTGTTTTTGTTTTGAGACGGAGTCTCGCTCTGTCGCCCAGGCTGGAGTGCAGTGGTGCAATCTCGGCTCACTGCAACCTCTGCCTCCCAAGTTCAAGCGATTCTCCTGCCTCAGCCTCCCGAGTACCTGGGACTATAGGCACGCACCACAACACCCAGCTAATTTTTTGTATTTTTACTAGATGCGGGGTTTTATCATGTTGGCCAGGATGGTCTTGATCTCTTGAATTTGTGATCCGCCCGCCTTAGCCTCCCAAAGTGCTGGGATTACAGGCGTGAGCCACCGCGCCTGGCCAGGCATCTTTTTAAGACAGGCTTTCAGAGCTAGGCAAAGGAAGCTTGGATCTTGTAGGATTTAAGGTCAACAAGGGGTTAATTGTCTTAGGCCAATAGAGGTCCTAATTTTGAATCAAATCAAATGTGCTATAGTTCCATATTTTGCGTTGTGATGAAGACAAGCAATAGAGGGAATCTGCTTATGAATTTAAATTCAATTTGCATCCATGAGCCTGGGAAGGCCTTAAGTAACTGTTGACAAAAAAGAGAGAACATAGCTATACTTTGTGTCTGATGTCCTTGCTTTGAACCTAGTGTATTATCAACTAAATAAGGAAAAGGGGGCTATGAGATTCAGGACTGGTTGGTGGAGGACTTAGTTCAAACTTGGCCTATTGCCATCCAGCTTCTTCAACATTGTGAATAAGGCCCAGGTCTTCTTGTTTATGCTAATATCAGATTTTAAAAGTTTTAAAAGTAACATATTTTTACACAAATTTAAAATATTTTATATACTATTGCCATCTTTACAAAGTAGAAAAATATTTATAGTAAAATGAGCTTGCTACTAAATTGCAATTATCCTTTGGGTCACACAAACCAAGTTCTCGCCTATGTAACTCTTCATCATTTTCATGCTTTTTTTTTTCTTTCTCTTTAAGTGGAGAGGATGAGCCTCTCAGCTCAAAGTAAGACTTTTCATGGTTTGGAGTAAGTGCCAAAAGTGCGCTGATCCTCAGGTTCCTCATCTATAGTATGGGAATTGTAATATGTACTTCACAGAGATATCAATAGGAACAAAAGAGATGATGTATATAAATTGCTTAACTGACCATCTGGCAGTGGTAAGCACTCCACAAAGGGTAGTTATTGAAATTATCAGTAGTGATGGCCACAAATAAATGAGTGCTGACATAGGAAAGTCTTCCTAAATACAATAGAACTTGCATTGGATTTTAGAAGACAGTACATAGTGGGTAATAAATGCATATTTGTTTAATTCAAAATGAGAAAGAAAGAAACCAGCATGTAGGAGATGGAAACAAGCATGCACATTTTAAAAACCTCTCTTTTGAGCATGGCATGTATTTGACATTGTAAAGAAACTGAATTGCATAGAGCAGAGGATATGTTTAGATAGAGTATTGTCAGATTTTGAAAGTTTTTAAAGTGAACAAGAATTTAGATTCCATTTGTTA
Source organism: Pan paniscus (assembly GCF_029289425.2). NCBI lineage: Eukaryota > Metazoa > Chordata > Mammalia > Primates > Hominidae > Pan > Pan paniscus. Next base: position 114,991,416 of record NC_073262.2, on the reverse strand, counting down.
TAATGTAATAATGGAGGTTTGATGCTTCAATATGAAAGTATTATGCTAGTGATATTTAATGATTAATCTAAAAATGGTAGATGAGAGGACTGGAAGAGGCAGGTCCCAATGGAACCCATAGGCTGGGGAAAAACCAAGAACACCTTGCCCAACGTGATTGGGCAGTAAAAATCTGGAGGATGGTACACACAAGAAACAGGCTTTCACTGAAAAACTGCTGAGATTTGTGGACATGTTTTACTCATATCTCTAGTTCATATCCAGTTAGTCATCTTGAGATTCTTCAAATAATAGCTTTTTACATCAACAGTCAGTTAAGGGAAAATAATGGTTATGTGGGAGAAATTAGGTACTAGATATATTGAGTATGAGGTGACTTTAATTTATTCAGATAAAATTTTAGGTATTTGAAAAGAGGTAAAGACTGAGAAGTGGGATAAATATAACTAAAGGTAAAGAGTTATCATTTATTGCTATTGACATTATGGTTAAAACTATGTGGATACCTTCATTGTTTAAGGGAATCAGTGTTTAAGGGTTTTATAAAAACAGAAGGTAAATGGCTTTTAAGATTCTGAACAATAAAATAGTAGTAAGACTTGGGATTTGAGAATAAGAAGATAAAATTCCTAAGGTAATTGGAATTAAAATGAAAATAATACTATGTTACATATTTTCCTAATTTCCATTAATTTTAATGAAAATTATCACCCTGGAAATTTTTAAATTCAAGGCCCAAAGTAGCTAAGAATGTATCAGTTTTCGTAACTTCTATAAAAATATGTTTGGGGCAGTGTGTTCCCTTATATATCCAATTAGCTACCAGAGGCAGTTATTGTAATTAGATTTTTGGCTGGTGCCTTGCACGTTTCTGAATTTAGTGTTTGGTCAGTGTATTAATCCATTATCATGCTGCTATGAGGAAATATCTGAGACTGGGTAATTTATGAAGAAAATAAGTTTAATTGACTCACAGTTCCACATGGCTGGGGAGGCCTCAGGAAACATACAATCATGGCAGAAGTCACCTCTTCAGAGGGCAGCAGGAGAGAGAATGAATTCTGAGTGAAGGGGGAAGCCCCTTATGTAGCCATGAGATCTTGTGAGAATTCACCATTCTGAGAACAGCATGGAGGAAACCACCCGCATGATTCAATTATCTCTACCTGGACCTGCCCTTGACAGGTGGGGGGATTATTGCAATTCAAGGTGAGATTTGGGTGGGGACAGAGCCAAACCATGTCAATCAGCTAATCACCAATTTATTAATTTACTATTTCTCTCTATATCTCCCTTTAATTTCTCATTTTTTTTTCTAAATTTTCCCTGGATCCTAAAAACATTTGAAGACATGACATTTTTTTCACAATGATTTTACAAGACGTGAAGCAAAAGAGATAACTTGCTTTAAACGAAATTAGTATATTCCAGCCAGATGCAGTGCCTCATGCCTGTAATCCTAGCTATTGTGAGGCTGAGGCAGGAGGATTTCTTGAGCCCACAAGTTTCAGGCTGCTTTGAGCTATGATCTTACACTGCAGTCCAGCCAGGCATCAGAGTGAGACCCTGTCCCCACAAAATAAAAAAAGGTAGCATATTACTTTACAAAATTATTTATTACTAGACTGCTAGAGAGCAAGGTTAAATGACAAAATCTCTGATGGATTAAAGTAAGCAAATGCCATAATATACAGGCATTAAAACAAGCAATGGTAAGATTCAGATAAAAGAAAATTTAAAATTAAAAAAGAAAGAACAAGTAGAGATGAGTGAAGAAAAATAGAAAACTAAAAATGATAACGGGAATTATTAATTTTGGACAGATACTTATATATTTGAAAATCTTTTATTGTTATTTTTTTTTAATTCAATGCTACATGTAAGAAAAGGAAATTTGACAGCAGAGATTAGAAAGTCAAATGCATACCAGGGTCAGGTAGATAACATAAGTAAATGAAGAGGACTGCAATGAATCCTGTCACAGGGAACATGTAGCATTCTGTTGTAAAAGAAGCAGTGTCACTCAGCTCCACTGTTGTCATACAGAAATGTTAGCCTATTTTTATATAATCATGCAATTTATCAATAAATTAATCTCTTTTTATGAACTTTTCCTCCTTTTAATTTTGGCAAATAATTCAAGAATTTTAAACAGTGTAGAGACCAAACAAAAAATGTAATAGACCACATTTAGTTTGTGGCTTGCCACCTTTTGCAACCTTTGTTTTAGAAACTTAATGAGTCCTAGATCAGTGCTTGTCAAATGTGCACTGGGGATAGTGTTACAAGGTAGATTCTAATTCAGAAGGTTGGCCTACAGCCTGAGATTCTGCATTCCTTGTGAGTTCCAGGGGATGCCAATGCTGCTGGTCCATGGGCCGCACTTGTAGTAGTAGGGACCTACGGTGCTATTAATAGTACTAAAACCGAGCTCATATGTCTTCCAACTCAGGTGTGGAGAATAGGCCATATCTCCCAAGATAATTCCCACTGATTGGTTATGATTACCAAGAATAGTATGGTTTCTCTGGGCATGGGAAAAAAGAGTGGTGGTATATGTGTCTTATATTTAGCTAGCCTAGCTTGATCATTTTACAAATGAAGAAACAGATTCAGAGAAATTAAATGACTTCTTCAGCCTCAAACAGCGATGCAGTTACAGAACAAAAGCTAATATTGATGGACACCATTAAGAGTCTTTTTTTCCCTTAAGTTATTGGGGTAAAGGTGGGATTTGGTTACATGAGTAAGTTCTTTAATAGTGATTTGTGAGATTTCATTGCACCCATCACCCAAGCAGTATACACTGCACCATATTTGTAGTCTTTCATCCCTCGCCCCTGTCTCACTCTTCCCCTCAAATCCCCAAAGTCCACTGTGTCATTCTTAGGCCTTTGCATCCTCATAGCTTAGCTTCCACATATCCGTGAGAACATACAATGTTTGATTTTCCATTCCTGAGTTACTTCACTTAGAATAATAGCCTCCAATCTCATCCAGGTCACTGCAAATGCTGCTAATTCATTCCTTTTTATGGCTCTGTAGTATTCCATTGTATGTATAGACCACAATTTCATTGTCCATTCATTGATTGATGGGCATTTGGGTTGCTTTCACGATTTTGCTATTGTGAATTGTGCCACTGTAAACATGTGTGTGCAAGTATCTTTTTCAAATGACTTCTTTTCCTCTGGGTAGATATCCAATAGTGGGATTGCTGGATCAAATGGTAGTTCTACTTTTAGTTCTTTCAGGAATCTCCACGTTGTTTTTATAGTGGCTGTACTAGTTTACATTTCCAGCAGCAGTGTAGAAGTGTTCCCTGTTCACCACATCCACACCAACATCTACTGTTTTTTGATTTTTTGATTATGGCCATTCTTGCAGGAGAAAGTTGGTATCACATTGTGGTTTTGATTTGCATTTCCTTGATCATTAGTGATGTTGAACATTTTTTCATATGTTTGTTGGCCATTTGTATCTCTTCTTTTGCAAATTGTCTATTCATGCCCTTAGGTCACTTTTTGATGGGAATGTTTACTTTTTTCTTACTGATTTGAATTCGTTGTAGATTTTGGGTATTAGTCCTTATTCAGATATACAGATTGTGAAGATTTTCTCCCACTCTATGGGTTGTCTGTTTTCTCTGCTGACTGTTCCTTTTGCTGTGCAAAAGCTCTTTTGTTTAATTAAGTCCCAGCTATTTATCTTTGTTTTCATTGCATTTGCTTTGGGTTCTTGGTCATGAAATCCTTGACTAAGCCAATGTCTAGAAGGGTTTTTCCAATGTTATCTTCTAGAATTTGAATAGTTTCAGGTCTTAAGTTTAAGTCTTTCATCCATCTTGAGTTGATTTTCATATAAGGTGAGAAATGAGGATCCAGTATCATTCTCCTACGTGTGGCTAGCCAATTATTCCAGCACCATTTGTTGAAAAGGGTGTCCTTTCCCCACTTTATGTTTTTGTTTGCTTGGACACCATTAAGAGTTTTCTAGGCCTGCCACATTAAAACACCATGGATGGGTGGATTAAACAACAGAAATGTATTTTCTCAGAGTTCTGGAGGCCAGAGTCAAAGATCAAGATGCTGGCAAGATAGGTTTTGTTCTGAGGACTCTCCTTTGACTTGTAGATGGCTGTCTTTACACTGTGTCCACACATGATCTCTTCTCTGCATGCTGGGACAGGGTTTTGGGGGTGTAGTTATCTAGTGTCTCTACTTTTTATAAGGACACCAGTCCTATCAGATTAAGGCCTCACTCTTCTGACGTTATTACGTTGTTTAACCTTCCTGAAAAGCCCTGTCTTCAAATACAGTCACATTGGGGGTTAGGGCTTCAACATATAAATTTGGAAGAGACACAATTCAGTCCATAGAGAGATCAGTTATCAATTTTGGATTCATTTATACAACTATAGTAATCATTGTTTATTTAAAAATGTAATAATATTTTTATAATTTTGATAATGTTTTATTAAAAGAATGGTTAAAATCCATATAAATAAATCTGTGCTTTATAAATTCATTTAATCCATAGAGTTAAAAGCAGAGATATTTTTAAAAGCTATTTTTGATAATATTATTCAAAATGTAGTATCAAGTGCTCTAAGTTATGTATCTTACGTTTTATTGGTGATTGTCTTATGGGAAAAATATATTATTAATGAGAAAATCACCTGGAAATATTTCAGAAATCTGTTAACAATCTAACTTTTTTATAACAATACTTTCCAATAGCTGGACAGTGTGGTTTGTGGTAGCCATAGATCTCCCTGAATTCATGTGTTTTATGATCTGGTTTCCCTTTAAGGAATTTTTGTATCCTTAACACTGAAAGATATAATTTGTAACATGGAGCTGATTAAAGTCACTGTTCTTTTTTCCCCATAATTTTTATATCCTCTGTGATGTGTAAGCAGTCCAATGATATTAAAATTGTCATTTTAATTCACTGTAGTTTTTGGAGAAAACAATATTTGGAATCCTATCTTGCACAAACTAGGCCACACAGTGAAAACTGCCAAGCTTTTTAATATAATCATAATTTATATCAGATATGCAGTAGTGAGCATCACAGAACATACTCTAATACTTGTTTCAACTTCATTCTTATTCCATGAATAGCATATAAATGGTCTCTGAGCAGATTTTGCCAATCAAATTTATATTTTTTCGGAGGCTAGCACCTTGAGATGGTGATCCCTGTCTTCTTTGCCTCACTGCCACTGAATGACATATCAAAATTTTTAGGGCATTTTCTTAGATTTGAAGGTATTTATCTGCTATATTCCTAATTGTCGTTGTTGATATTTGATATTTTTCTACTATATGCTTAATTGTCATTGTTGATTTAGCTGGTCTGATTGTGGAGGGTTTTCCCTTCAAGGTACACTTTCTGAATACTAAAGACAGTTTTCCTCAATAGAAACGTGTTCTCCTCAGTATGTACTTATAAGTTATTTGTGAGTCCTTGTAAATTTGAACTTTTGTAGTTCTTTGTGTGCTAGTTAGCTTAAAAACATTATCATGATTCGTAGATGAACAAATATAAAGCATATGTATAAACCGAAACAAGGATATCAGGTTATATATCATTGATTATGGAAGAGTCAGATTTACTGACTTATCAAAGATAATATTTCCTACATATACTTCTTCTTTTTTTATACCTCATAAAGCTATTTGTAGCTAAGGAAATATTTTTATTAAAATTAAGCTTGAAATGAAGTTGTAAAGTTTTTCTCAGTACTTACAGTCAATTTAGTTTGACTGGTAATGCTGAATTTGCAATAGATTGTCACTATTTTTAATGACACTTGGTTTATGGTCCTTAATATTGTTTCACTTTCTATAATTTCATTTTAGAATTGTTATAATTTTCTTTACTTGCTTCATATTTTCCCATCAGTCTTATGACAGATATATTCTTATTTTTCTTCTAAATGGGGATATATTATTCCAAAGCAACTGTAAAGAACGTTAGTCAATGTAAAAAGAAAACATCATTTAATCAAGAAAACCAAAGAGTTCACAAGATAATTTGAGCATTTTATTCTTATATAGATTATATATCTTTGAGAACTTTAGTTTGACTCAATTATTTACATGTCTTTGCAAACCTTATTTTGTGTTCCTAAAAGAAAGGATTTTAGTCATGTATTGTGAATGACAGAAAGGCTAATTTCTGTTTTAAGCATTTTTTTTTTCAAAAATTAAATGACCAGAAATTTTTATAAATATTTTATAAAATATTTGACTTTAAATAAGATTTAAATATTTTGTCTATTTTATAAAATACTTATTTAAACTTGAAGCAGAGACTATAATTCATTCAGTTAGCAGTCTGATAAACACACACACACACACACACACACACTCACACACACACACGGATGCACACACAAATAATCTGTTACAGCTTCCTAACTCAGAAGACTACCCTCCCTGTCTCCCACTGAAATAAGTGATCCTGAATGGATAGTGTACTGGCATGCATAAAATGCAAGTCAGTCTTAATAGCCAGAATAGTGTATTTTGGGGATGGGGGAGAATGGAATTTATTTAGAGTCTGCTCACAGCTTAATCTGCCACCACAAATGTCAGTGGCCTTGGCTCTCATTCCTTGCTTCTTTTGATGAGCCACAAAACTTTTTTGCCCTCTCCTGAATAGCAAAGGTATAATTTGCCATAATAATCAAAACTTTGCATCATTATGGTCACAGCTGATTCAGCTTCTTTAATATTACATTTTAGAGGAGGAAAAATAAGTATGAGCCTTCTGGGAGAGCTTACATTGTTGTCAGTCTTTTTATTCCCTTTCTTTGGTGTTTTGTTTTGCTTGTAAAGGCTGCCCAGTTGCATTATCCCTGGCTTCCCTACTCTGCAAATTGCTGACTGAGAATTCTTTATTAGCGGTAGTAGGAGTCAAGGGGCTTTAGACAGAAATTCATTTTTTTGAAAGAAAAAAATTCAGGTTCTAATTGGGCACAGGACAACTTGGAAAAGCAAAGCATGCACAGTGTAAAAATTTTGGCAATACATGCTCTGAATCACTTCCCGGGTATTCTCCCATCTCCCTTTCCTCCCATTTCCCTAAACAATCAACTAGCTGTATGCTAGGTTGATTCAAAAGAATGGCTAATTGCATAAAGAACTAGAACTACTTAAGAAAGGAAAGTTGCAGCCCAGAATTGAGATATGAAATATTCTATATTTGAAGTAAATTTTAAACATTCCTCAGTTAACTAACCAGTTTACCAGAGATGTGTAGAATTGTGTCATTCCACAGTGTACACTAGATGTGTTTCACAGTTCTTATTATATTCAACATATTGGCATCTGGAAGCACAATTTCTCTGATCCTTGATCCTCTTTCCATTAGCTGTTTGGTAACTATGAGTCATAAGTTCAAATCTATAGTGGAATTCATGGACAATAATAAATTGGTAGTTCTTAAAAGTTTCGTAAATGTATATATAATCATGTATAGAAGCTGGTTTAGTTGTCACACTACCAATTGTGAAGTAGTGCAAATCCGTTTGTAAATCCAATTAATTTTCCAGTGTAAATCCATATTTAAAATGAATTATCTAACAAAAAATTTATGTAACTCATTTCCAAATATTTAAGTATTTTTTTTATGAAAGCAACAAACATAGGTGCCTTAGGTGTATTTGCTGTCAAATGTAAATTATTTTCATTTATCTTTTTCATAGGTATCTGGCTGTAGTTTACTCTTATCTAAGTGTCTAAGTTGGACGTGAAGTTCAGATTAAATGTGAATATTACATTTTGAAATATTAAGAATTCAGTGTAATGATGATTATAATAGCATGTTCTTTAATTTTTAAGCATCCATGTATTTTTTTCAATGAATAAATCTATCTAGGTATTATCTGTAGCTATGATTCTGTTGTCAGTGATAACGAGGTAAAATAAATATCAGTTAAAAGCCTACTTATTTTCATGTTCTATCTTTTAGTTACACAAAAGTGATCATTTCCTTAATAATGTCTTAACAAGATATGATGAAAAGAAATTGATTTTATATTGTATATTTTGCAAATACAAGTCTGCATGGGCTACTTAGTCTGATCACACAATTACAACCATAGGATACCTTTAAAAGCTATACTATCCAAAAACATTTAAATTTAAAAATTGTGTAATATTACATCATGTAAATAGGAATCTGATACTTAAGTCTGATATTATAGTGGGATATATACCAAACTGCTAAATTTAATCTCTGCTGTTTTTTAAATTAATGTATATTGTATACAATCAGTAAATATATTTTTTCATGTTTCAAATTTATGTTTTTATAGGCAGTAAAATGCCCATATTTTTATCTTCATGGCACAAATTTTAAAAATTAGGCTGCAAGTAATATTTGACAATTGCCTATCACCTTTAAATTTCAATTGTTTTATAATTAAAACTTAATAGCTCTTTTAAAAAGTATATTTTTTTATGAAAGAAGTATTTAGGTATACAGTTGTATATGTGTTTTAAATTATGTTTTTGCTACTCTGAGACCAAAATTACTAAATTTTATTCAATATTTCTATTGTATTTATTTTTTATAAAGATAGTGCTGGCATTGGCTGTGTTGGCATTGGTAAAATGAAGTTTTATATTCTGAAATATGGCAATTTATAAACCATTTTTTAATTGAAGAACTGAGAAATAGCATTCTTTGGATCTCATAACCCATCAGCATCTAAGCACATTCGGCATGAATGTCAGGAAGAAAACAAGTCACACTAGATAGCTTACATGACATTTTTCTTTTTACCAATTAGAGAGTACATTAATTTTTAAAGAGCTAGATTAAATTCTTAGGACATCAAAATGGGCTTGCAGTTGCTAAGAAAATATAATGTGTGAGTATATGTTTAAAAGCTAAAACAGGTGGTAGATAACCTAAAAACATGTATTGTAAGCCCTATTTGTGTTTTCTTTAAAATTAGCCACTAATTTGGCCATTCCTTTTTAAATTTATTTCTCCATTACATTGAGTTACAAAGTCCTTATTTTAGTATACTGATGGAAGTATCTGGCTACAGATTTAAAGTCATACTTTTACCAGATCTGCCAGTACAGAAAATAAAAAATGATAGCCACTGAATTTAAAACATTATAATAACAAAGTAGAAAATCTTTATAGATTAAAACTAAATATTTATTATAACTCTTTGAAAGTTTCAATTATACAATTTGTCTCATTTTTATAACCTAACCTCAGTAAAAAAAACTTTCTATGTGAAACTTTTAAAATGTTATGTATATACAAAATTATATGCTTTAAATGGATATAACCTATTTTACATATTCATCAAATTTTATTATATTGTCTATTAAAATGTTATATGAGTTAGAAACCTTGTTACCCTGTTCTACTTTTCAAACGCAGAGTGAAACTCACACTTCTGCTGTTTTTCATATTAATCAAATGATAACGTGACAACCACATGCCAGACATTGTCGGATAGATGTTATTATTTTATTGTAGATGAATCAGTTGAGGATTGTGGAGGTTAAATAATTTGCCTAAGGCCGTATAGATAACATTCACCAAAAATGGATTTCAAAATGGCAGTAGTTCAGCTACAAGCCCCTTGCCCTAACTATTGTTCTACTTTGTTAAGGAAAAGCTTTCTTCTAACCATGCACTCTCACACATTGTGAATTTTGTCTTCCACTATAGAAAGTCTGGCACATATGTCTGAGTAGTAACAGTGCCAGTAAAAGAGTTAATCTGTCATAACATTACTTTTACAGAGTAAAATGCTTTTGAAGGTCAAAATTGCAGTTATGATGTTATTTACTTTACAGACAGCCTATATGCAAAACCTTCCCTCTTTGATATACTAACTCCAGAAAGAGCCACTCTGTCTTGGTGTCAGCTTTCAAAGATGTCACTGCTTCATCAGTATGAAATATTTACCTAGGCTATTTGACTGGTGGTGTCTAGACAAAGAAAGCATGGAGGCACATATGGTTTGATTCAAATAATGTAGAGTCTTCCTGAAAGCCTCAGATCAGAATAATCAAGGAAGGCTTTATCAATTAAATCATATGAACCAAATGGAAATGTTGTTACACAAAAGTTCCCTTATCCTGAAACTTTAATTAAAGTATGGGTTCAAATTCTTTACGGACCTTGGGGATAGACTTGGGATAATACTGAGACTACACATTTGTAAAACATAGAATAAAAAAAAAACTTTTGGTAACTTTTGTTTGGATGTTGAACTCACTTGTTTAGAATCCATGTTGAGTTGGCTGTAAACTAAAAATTTAAACTAAAAATTTCCTCTGAGAAAAATCTGTTAAGAAGATGGGACTGTATCATATCAGACAGTAGCAAAATCTGGGCTTATTAATACCTAATTGAGACATCTCTGTTTCAGCCTGATTAACTCACAAATAGTTAAGTAAGTCTCAGTCTAAATCACTGAATTTTTCATCAAGGAAAAAAAGTGAAGAATTTAGATGATTTTAGACACACTGAAAGAGTAGCATGAGTTAGTAATCTTATGTAGATTTTAAAGATTTTTCAGTATGGTCACTGAAAGTGACCATGCTTTTTGTGGTAGAAAGGGTCATTTTATTTTCCTTAAAATCTTGGTAAATATCCATACATAATCATTAATACAAATCAGCAGTTGCTACTAAGTTTGGTCATTTAGCAGCATTTACTGAGAGCCCATGATATGCCAAACATTAGATTAGGCATGGAAAAAAGTTGCTACAAGAGTCCTGAGGAAAAAAGAAATTACTTCCAGTTACATCAGGGAAGCAACAGAGATTGTTTTGAATTCAGATATGAGACTTGGAGCTTCCAGGAAAGGTAAACCTGTAAAGATGGGGCTAGCAAATAGACATCCAATCAGAAGAAATAGTGCTAATTAAGGCAAGGATGTGGGAAAGGGCAAGGAGTATTTGATGCTGAAAACTTTTCTTTGGCTTGCACACAGTGACGGAAGGGCTGAGAGAGAGTGGAAGTTAACTCTGGACTCATGCTAGGAAGGCTTTGGAAACCTCTAAGATTCTCTGATATGGGACTATGAGAAGTCTATTAGATGTAAAGAATAGTAGGTCATTGTGGATGCCTTCATTTTGAAGTGATAGAAAGATTCTTTGTTAGGGACAGTGAAGTGTCAGTTTTCCACAAATAGATCCCTTTACAAACACAGTGCTGATATGGAAGAATAACATTGTTTTACTTCTAGTGTTGTGATAAAATAAGGTTATGTGATATTCTCTTATTCTGATCAATGTTTTTAGGTACAAAGATGCAAATTTCTCTTTAGACAAAAGTTACACGTTTGACTTCAGTGGAAAGCTTTTTTCCCAGTGGGCACATTTAAAAAACAAAAAGCAATGATGACTTATTCTTTCTTGAAAAAAAAATGTAAAGTAGAACATTCTTTGTTTCTGTGGTAAATGTGCGAATGTAATTATTATCTTTTATTTTCTGGTTTAGCATTTGTTTTCTTACCTTTAAGAAAACACAGACAATCTTCACAATAGAATATTGGGTTCTGTTTCCTTTGATGTAGTAATGCATATACAATATTGCACTAATGATTAACTGGTGTGCCCCTGAGGTTTCCCAGACAAAACTGCCTTTCAGCAGATTCCTTATCTGCTATCAGGGGAGTGTTTACAGCAGCTAAAACTCTTAAGCGCCTTGTCTCTGAGACTGATGGGGATAATTAAGCCAGTGTTTGCCAGCCCTCTGCTCTTCTTTGTGAGGTTGGAAACTAGGAAAAAACAGATACATTAGCCCAAAACAAAACCCTGCAAATTCATGTTCAGCAATTTGAAATAGATTTTATTGGTTGATTTTCTTCTAAACCTTCCACTTTATTTCTGATAGAAACCTATCTGAACCTTCAGGCAGAATAGAAAACTGCCTTCTCAATACAGATAATCAAATTTTCTATCAAAGCGATATAGATTGATGGAGATATATATGTATATATATATACAAGTTTTTAAAATATGTAAATATTTCTGACTTCCTTTTATATATCACATTTAGAACAAGTTTAGATATATACAATAGTATTTAATAAGATATTGCACAGTATTCTGAGTCAAGACATTTTAAAGTGGGCTTGTTGAAGATTTCATGATTTTTTTAGAACAATATCTGTTGTGAAATTATGTGGCAAAATATGATGTTGCATTGGTTTATTTTCCCTCATCCTCTGCATTTCTAGAAGAAGAGTTCTCATAATCAGTTTTAAATGAATTGTGCAGAGATGTAGCTGAAATAGAATAATTTATACCAGTTACTCATGCAGTAAATTAGGATAATATACTTTTCTAAACTTAATATATATTCAGTGAATGTATTCATCTTTTTTCATATATTGTATATATCTTTTGACATCCAAGGTTTCATAATGAAGGTTAGATTTTGAATCCAATATTTAAGGCTGGTGAGTTATTGCTAAGAAATTATTAAAGCCTGAGAATTTCTATACCTCTTTTCTTTAATTCACTCTGAATGAATTGGTGAAAATAACAACATTTAGCCTTTGTGATGTGAGATAGTTAAGTATTCGTTATTCTATCATTTTTCATGTTACTTAAATCATTGATTCCTAATTTAAACAGGGTAAATATATACACCAAAATTTCCAGGAATGGAAAACATATATAACCTCATTAATCAAGAAATTTTAATTGAAAACTCCAATTATAAATTACCTAAGATGTCATTTAAGATGATTTAATCAAGGAATAAGAATTTACTCCCATATGAACATTTATAATCTTCAGCTATTTGAATGGCACACTTTTTGTACAAATTATTTGTCTACTGTACAAGTGTACCTTCCTTGTCTGTGTTTTATTAGGTAAACATAATACTGTTTTTTTTTTTTTTTAAATGTGCTAAGAACTGAGTGTGTTATTTGGTACAAAATGCTGTTTGCTGATTACCAAATGTAAAATTGTAGGAAAAGACATGATCTTAAAATATTTAAGCATATGAAGTTGTTAAAAATATTAATCTGATAATATTATCAGCACAGGTCACTTAAGTATTTTATGAATTCTCCTTCAGGAAAGATTTAAATAGTTCTTTTTAAAAAAATGTATTCATGTATGAGAAAATTGGTGTCCGTTCTTTTAGAAATGAGGTTATAAATAATAGTTTGAATATTTTCCCTGTCAAGCAAATTTGTCTCAGAAACCTGAAGACATCTGTGGGAAGTCATTTAGAAATGCTCTGAAAAACAAAATTTGGCCTAGAAAATGTACTTTGACAAATCGGAGAGCAATGAATACACGATGTTCAAAAGTAATCTAAAGATGATTCTGGGTGAGGCCAGTGGAAATCAAATGAATCCGACACCATGAAATCCATTATTGTTTGACCATTACCTAAACCTCCCTGCTCAGAAAGGATACTTTGTCCCCCCACACCACACTGTGTTTACCTACTATATTCTTGCAGTGTAATGTAGTAACCAAGTGACCGTGGGGCTGAACAATTTTAAGTCTCCCACACAGTGGAGGGCAGCACACTGTGTCTTTGATAGAAAGCTACATTTCTGCACTCTACAGTGTTAAAACAGTTCGAAGGAGGTTAGTCAAAGGAAAATGTTGGTTGTGTTGATGAGACCATTTTCAGTGTCTGGGCTTCTCTGTGGGCAAACATACATTTTCATAAAATGAATATGGGAAAAAGAAAGGTGACATGTTTTTAAATATTGAGCTTGATAAAACAAGCTTATTTTTATTGTATATTTCTGCTGAATTACCTTTTGCCTATTTACCATAATTTACCTATAATAATTTAATATATTTAAATAACTTTGTACACCGCTTATACTTTGAATCTATTTTTAAAGTCGTATTCTCACAGCATTCATGCTTCACAGATGGACAGATGGATCCACTTGAGCACTTTTCTTTGATAAATTGGCCTAATTTATCTTAATAATATGACGGCACCATCTAAATGAACTTTATAATTTATCATAATAAGGAGGTAACCATACAATATTTAAAAGAAAATGAATCCTTTTTTTATTTTAAAGCTCATTGTTCTGAATGAAATACTACAGACCTGTATTGTAAACAAAAAGAAAATGGGGAAAAAAGCAAAAGCTGAGAGACATATGATATTCAGGAATAGCAAATTTGCTCACATAATTTTTGAAGGATAAGACACTTATGTATAAGACACTATTATGTATCTTATGATTTTATTTACATATGTTAAAATTCAAATGATCATGTTTAAAATAATTTTTTCTTAGGCCACAAAAATCCTTTAAAATGATAATGAGAGGAAAATATACTTATGTTTGATTGATATGATCTAGAATTTAATAATGAATTTTAGTCAGTAGGGTGTTTCTATGTATACGTTTCTAAGGTAGCAAAACCAAGAAATTTATTTTTACTTTATTTCACATAAAAATAGCATCATAGGTGATGTTCAAGCAATTTGACTGAATATGAGCATTCATACTATTAGGATAAAAGTTGGAAAGATCGATTTATCAAGGAATGTTTTTTTTACATGGGTTCATCTGTCCATCTGTGACTCAGTAGTGATTATGATTTAAAAATAGAGGGCATGTATAGACAGTTGCAAAAAGAGGATGCTTAAATGTATTGACTTATTTTTAGATAAGCAGGTAAAATAACAAAAAAAACCCCTACTTTAGGAGACAAATGTTATGTGATAAATTATGAAGATCATGCTTTGTGAAATGTATTTTTGATACTTACTTTTAAAAGTAATTTGCCATTGGGAGGAGGAGGAGTAGCTGAGAAAAACAAATTATGCCATTAGTAGAGCCATCAGATTTATTTTTTACAAGGCTTTATTCTCTATAAATTAAAGTGAACAAATACAGAATTTAGGGTGGGACATCTGAGACAGACCCATTGGCTCTGCCTATGGCTGATGGAAGTGTGTACAACTTGATTAATGGGGTCTTGCTGCTCCTGTGAAAACATATTTGTAATTTCTGTAGTTATGTGAAGATCAGTACAGCAACATGGTTGACTGCCCCCTCCAACGTACTGGCTGAAGCAGTCTACAAAAAGCAGTTTGGAACAGCGAGTAATATTTAAAGGTGGGTTTGTTAATAGAATCAGCATTTTACAGAAAAGATCAATTGCTTTTATGTTCAGACTTGAATATATAATAATTGTGAGGATAAACAATAACTGTTTTATACCCTCTGGGAGTTTATTTGAAATGTATTACTATATATAAAGAGGAATTAATTTAATTTTGTTTAGTGCTTTTTTCCTTAGTGTCAGTGGGACTGAACTGCACATTTCAAATTTACCCTTACAAATGACATGACTAACTTCCTTAGCAAAGGTTGGAAGTGAGGTGGGAACAGATAGGTGATGCCATAGGTTGGAATATATTAGATGATTTTATATATATATACATATATATATATATATACACACTCACACATACACACACATATGCATACATGCATATATATATACATAAATACACACATGCATATATATCTATCACAGTTAATATAACATATACCCTTTAAAGGATACGTTTTAGTTACAACCTATAATAAACTCCATACTGACAAGATGACTACCTGTTTATTTATGAGCATATTGCAATGATATGCAAGGTTTTAAAATGTCTTTTATGGAGAAGCTGGGAAAAATAGGCTCATAACTATTACAATAACCAGCAGCCTTGCTATGCCTTAAAGTTTTAGCAGGATGATTTCTTATCTCCCCTGGATTTTTCCATAGCTGTTAAGCCAAAGCTGGGCCAAGTGCCACTCAACATACAATGACTATTTAAAGACTTCAGTAGGTTTGTAGATCAAGACCCTTTTATTTCCAAAGGGAGCAAACTTCATAGTTTACTTCAAACCATGTTTCCCCTCACCATGCAGAAGCTCATTCTAAAATTTATTATGGAGCTGATAGTTTGCTTATAGCCCAATACTGTAGTACAAAACCCTAGGGTCTAGATAATAATAAATTGTTATTATTCTTGATAATTTTACCAAAGATGTAGTAGTCTTAGTTATAAAATACAAGGTAAAATTATACACAAAGTGCTAAGTGCAATGGAGTTTATGTACTATGAAGTATAGATAGCATAAATAGTTGAAGTTGAAAATATGACTTGTATTATTTAAATACTGACTGGTCACATTTTATTGTAAAACTATTCAAGACAACTATAATAGATATAATAGACAATAATCTTAAAATATGCAATTTAAATTAAATATCAAGGTCACATGTGCCCTCTTACATTGTTCCCTCAGGACAGGGACTTGGGCCTTATTTAACATTGTAGCACTCATAAGCCTAACACAAGTATTTGTATTTAATATATAGCTAATAGGGGCCTCCTGAAAATAAAACAAAGGAAAAGAAAAAAAAAAACCAGCAGATATATAAGTATTTCCAAACCCAACTTAAGTTGGTAAAAGCCACTTGGAAACTTCAACAGATTTTTACCTACTTTCTCTTCAATTACCTTTTTTGCTTCTCTTTCTGTAAATGAAAGCTACCATGAAAGGGTCTGTTGGTCTCAGAAATACTTGATAATGGCAGTGTTGGTTTTCAAGAACAATAGCTCACCTCACTCTCTGTCTGTAAACAGATTTGGAGGTCAGGTCTAAAGATAAAAAGCATTTCTTCTTTTGAAATTGCTGGTGTAAGAATGAGATACCCAGGAATATCCAAGTTATTTCCTAGTGTGTATGTGTAAATATGTCAACATGGACTTTATGTGTACACCTTTGTATTGCATGTAAATATATTGCTGAGATTATGTAGTACCAGTTGGTAGGCCACCTCATGAGATCTAGAAATTTACATTTGCTACCCTTCTTTCATGTGGTACCCCTCATGCTCAGGCTTTGGCCGCCTTTCCTTATGACCTATTAATAATTGCAAAGCACCTCAGGAGTCTCACAGCTCTTCAATCATTCAAAAATATCACATGACCTAGATTCAAACTTGCTGCCAGCTCCTGACTGTAGACATTTACCTGTATGAAGCTGCTTAGGGACAGTTGCTTTAAACCTCACTTATACAATAATTATGTATAATTTTGATTAATCAAGTGCATGTGAAAAAAGACTAATTACAAATATCTCAGTAGAATAAAAAATATGAAGAGCCTTCATTGGTAAGGATGAGCCAGGTAAGAGATCAATCCTGTAGCGATGGAAATATTCTGAAATGGAACAGAAGCTTAACACAGCACAGGTTTATTTTTCACTCATTGAAATGTTCAGTATAGGTCAGCTACTCTTCTCCATCCTGTGGCTACACCATCTAGCACATGTGGACTCCCAAGTCCCTGTATAAGAAGAAGAAAGGAATTAAGGAGGTGCACTGCTTCTTAACTGCACTGGTCCAGAAGTTACAACAGTTATTTCTGCTTGTAGTTGAGTGGCCAGATTTAGTTACATGGTTTCAGTGTAACGTGGGACATTTATTTAGCCTGTCCCATGAGTCTTATGATCTGGTGCCCACTTAACTCTACAGCCTGATGTTTCATAATTTATTTCCCCATACACACACTTTTATACACTGTACTACTAAATGTATTTGAGTGTAGATTTCTTTCCTCTTTTTTCAACGTTTGTCAGCTTTGTGTTCTAGTGAGCACTTTCAGACATATCACATAGATTTTTAAAGTACAAATTTTTAGAAAGAAAATTTAGAGTACAAATTTTCAGAAGGTACAGAGGAAACTAATAGGAAAAAGCTAGTATAGATTATATCTGTCTAGGAAATAATTTGTATTTTATATATGTATATATTATAAAATACTTGTTTATATTGTATACTTTTATTTATATAATATTTTATACAAATTTTACTTGTATATATTATATACAGCACATACATGTATAATGCATACATTTGTACATATTATATACATCTTTGCATATATTATATACATTTGTATATCTTTTATAATAATTTGTATAATGATACAAATTATTTTGTATTTTGTATTGTATAATGATACAAAATCTCTGATAATTTGTATAACACTTCATGATTTTTAGTGGGCCCCAAATCATTAAAGTTTAAGGACATGCATTTATTGCCAGAGAATTCAAAGCCTAACAAAAACAATTATCCCCTAGAACTGGTCCTGACGGCTGCATTTGACACAGAAAAACATGAAATTAGAATTGTGAGGTGGGGGTAGGGAAAGTTTCCAGTATTCCAGGCAACTCACCACAGTAAAAGGATTTTTAACAGTTATTTTACTAAGGAAGGATATTTTCATTTTCATTTTCATTGGTTTAGAGTGATTTAATTTGCCCATGAAAAAAAAATTGTGCTACTGTTAAATTATAATTCAATTTATTTCTTTATTTTGTTTTATTTTATTTTTTTGAGACAGAGTTTTGCTCTTGTCACCCAGGCTGGAGTGCAGTGCCATGATCTCAGCTCACTGCAACCCCTGCCTCCCAGGTTCAAATGATTCTCCTGCCTCAGCCTCCCAAGTAGCTGGGATTACAGGTGCCCACAACCACACCCAGCTAATTTTTGTATTTTTAGTAGAGATGGGGTTTCACCATGTTGGTCAGGTTGGTGTCGAGCTCCTGACCTCCTGTGATCCTCCCGTCTCAGCCTCCCAAAGTGTTGGGATTACAGGCATGAGCCACCACACCTGGCCAGTTCATTAAATTCATTTTATTTCTATGGTTTTACACATATACATTTGCATACTTCATTTAATGAATCTAAGAATATATCAAACATTAAGATTTTTTAAACTTGAAATTTCAACTAGCTTGATAAACATTTTGTAATAAATTATTAGTTTTATTTCCCCAAAGAAGAACTTCTGATCTGTTGGTTAAGATTTTTGTCTTGATTTCTTTTTCTTTTCTTTGTTTTTTTCAATCTAAAATAAAGTGTTTTTTTTTTTTAACTTTTATTTTAGGTTCAGGGGTGCATGTGCAGGTTTGTTACATTGGTATACTCACATCCTGGGATGTTGATGTACAGATTATTTCATCACCCAGGTACAAAGGATAGTACCTGATAGGTACTTTTCTGATCCTCTCCCTCCTCCTACCCTCCATTTTCAAGGAGGCCCCAGTGTTTGTTGTCTTCCTCTTTTTGTCTATATGTTCTCATTGTTTAGTTCCCAATTATAAATGAGGACATGTGCTATTTGGTTTACTTTTCCAGCATTAGTTTGCTTAAGATAATGACCTCCAGCTCCATTCATCTTGCCACAAAGGATAAGATCTCCTTCTTTTTTATGGTTGCATAGTATTCCACAGTGTATATGTATCACATTTTCTTTATCCAGTCTACCACTGATAGACATTTAGGTTGATTTATTGCCATTGTTTTATAAAGTCTTTCTGTGTTTGAAAAGATGACACTGTGCTAATTCATTTATGTGAGGGTCATTTGCAATGTATGACCTTAGCAACATGATTATCTCAGTATAATACATAGCAACGAAGATGTTTATACATGCTTTGATTATATGCTCCATTAGTGGAAAAAGTGTAGAAAGACAAAAAAATGACTACCTTCTTGCCAATAGCTATTGTGGTTATTAAACACTTGAAACGTGGTTAGCATGATTACAGAACTGATGTTTTTATTTTATTTAATTTTAATTAACCTGAATTTACCCAGCTACACATAGCCAATGGCAAAATATTGCACAGCACTGCTTAAAAACTTGTGGGGAATGATCAACTCAAATTTTATATTATAAATCAAATCAAATGAATGTCATGAGCTCTGAAAGACACACTGTTTGAAGCAACTCAGAAATTCATTCTGTTCTCTGTCATTCTCACTGTGTAGTTTGCTAAAGCTGCCATAACAACAGCTGGGTAGCTTAACCATGGACTGGGTAGCTTAAACAACATAAATTTATTTTACCATAGTTCTGGAGGCTACAAGTCCAAGATAAAGGCATTGGCAGTTTTGATTTCTGCTCGGGCCCCTCTTGTGTCTTGTGGGTAGCTACCTTCTTTCTGTGTCTTCCTGTGGTCTTTCCTTGGTGCCTGCACATCCCTAGAGTCTCTGCCCTAATTTCTTCTCCTTATAAGGACACCTGTCAGATTTGATTAGGACCCACCCTAATGGCCTCATTTTAACCTAATCACCTCTTTAAAGGCTCCAAGTACATACTCTAAGTAGAATCTCCAAGTACAATCACATTCTGAGGTACTGGGGATTAGGGCTTCAATACATGAGTTTGGAGGGGGATATGATTCAGCCAGTAATACCCACTAGCTGATAATAATAGCCCTTCCCTGCTCCATGGAGATATGTGTGCAGGTCATTTTCCATTTGCACCTTGCTTGCTTTTTATTTCAAAGTGGGATCATATTTTTACTCATTAGAACAGTGTCAATGCAGATTATCTAAAGTCAGCCTTATTGCAAGTCTTGACAATGTGCATTTTTTATTATTTTACAGTCTTTATTTTGAATTTGTCACCTTATTTATAGTTTACTTAATATGCTTCTTTATGATGTGTATTTCTTGAAAATTTGTGTCATTCTAAGAATAGTAGGCAATTTTATAAACTCATGACATAAATATTTGTGTTTTACTGATCATAGAACTCATGAAAGATTTGAACGACTTAATATCGCTTCACAATTTTCTAATATTAATAGGGAAAATGTCTGATATGAAGGGTATATAATCTTAATGTCTTTGTCTTATTACTTTTGAGCCATTCAATATCTCTTTTAGTTGGCACATGTTTTAAATATTTTTTACGCAGAACTTTCTAGAATAGTTGCTATATCTTTCCATGTTAGTATTAAAGACAGCAAAATATTTGCTTATGTTCTTGGAATTCATCTCATGCAATATTTATTCCATAGTAAACATACTAAGGGAAAGAGGGAAAACCTCGTATTTTTCCTCTTAAGGAAACTATTCTTGTGTAAATGGATAGCTTTACACTCTAAGGTCTTAGCCCAAATTCTTTAACTAAATAGTTATGTTGTCAGCCAGGAAAATTCATTTCTATATTATACCACATAAAGAACGTATCACACATGATTAATCAAAACATGAGAGCATATTTGAAGTATTAATCTACTTTGATTAAATTATAGCACTTTTTGTTGGAATGCCTTACGCTAACTAATAACTTGGAAGTTCTTTGCATTTAGAAACTGTACTTCTTCACATGGCAGAAAAAAAAGAGGTTAATTTTTAAGCATTGATTTTAAAATTCCTCTTTAAAAGTTTTTTCTGTGGAAGGAACTATATTTACCTTTGTTCATTTTTTCATCAAGTTGTTTTTTTTCAAGGACAAATCTTAAGGAAGCCTGTGATGAGCATGGTGAGTTGCCTTTCCAAATCTATTTTCCCTTTCTTCCTTATTAACAGAACCTTGATTTTGCTGGGATTGCTTTCCCAGTCTTCTTGGGAACATTTCTTAGAGCAACTATAAGATATAGTTTTGGCCAAGATATAAGTGGAAGTTTATGGGATATTTTTAGGAAAGCAATTGCTTTACTACGGGATAACTGCAACTTCTACTCCCTTTTCTACTTTTCCTCTGGTTTTGAATGTGCAAGGATATCTGTATCTGCAGCAGCCTTCTTGCATCCAGGAAATAAAAAGCATAAGAGCAGACTTCACAGCACTAAGGAAATACTAAAAGAATCTGCTTTCTTGGGGACATCAGTTCCCATCTAGGTCAATATCAATAAGTGCTAACCCCTGCACTTACTATGACAGAAAACTTAACTCTTAATCTGTTAGTCAGGTTTTCTGTTACTTTTAGCCAAATGTATTCCTAATTGTTAACAATTGTATACATTTTAGAACAACTGTTGTTCAATAAACCTTTCCAATGTGTGGAAATGTCCAATATGTACACTGTCCAATATGGTAGTCGCTAGTCACAGCAGGGCTGTCAAACACTTGAAGGGTGTGTGTGTGTGTGTGTGTGTGTGTGTGTGTGTGTGTGTGTGATTAAGAAGTTGAACTCTTAGTTTTATATTGTTTATTTAACTTAAATTTGAATTTAGATGCCACATGTGACTAGTGATTAACAGCCCAGGTATAAAACCTGGTGAACAATTACAACTCTTCTATTCTAAAAAATGTAAATTAATGTCTCCATCTTCAGAAGACATTTTGTGACATATCACCTCATGATACCTATATTCGTGTCACCACTTTTGAGACACAAATCATTATATACTTTTCTAAATAAAATATTGACAATCATATCATGTTTGTGAAAGCAGAGGTCCACCTATAGGACCACCACACACAGACTGGCTTTCTTCATAGATTCTGCTCTCTTTCTTTATGTGAATCTAGTGGAGTTTTGGTTAAAAACTTCAGTAAATACTCCAGTTATAGTTCCTACTTATTTGCCTAAGTCTTGGATTATCATTACAGAAGTTTCATTGCCTGTCATTAATTTTATTATGAGCAGGTTTTGAATCGTTTTTTAAAAGCAGGTTTTGCTTAGGACAGAACTGAATATTGTGTGATTGAAATGGCAGACTGTGCACACTGAAGGAAAACATAGATTGTCAGTAATGCCACCAGTTCCTGCAGTACACGGTGGCCCTAGGCATTGAAACTATTTCCGACCAAGTCTGTCCACTGAATTTAGATGTTTACTTTCTTCTATTTTTACATTTTTATTTTTAGAAATAATTTATTCACATTCTATAACAGATGTTCCTTGCTTCTCAGAATGTGACGATGTGTTACGAATTTGAGTTTTAAAACAATAGTTTATTTTCTTTTTTGATACACAATTAACTGTTTCTCATTATTAGCTGTTAAGTAATAACACTAATCCCTTTCTTTTCTTTTCAGTCTTCTTTAATGAATATGTGTTTAACTTCACTCTCATCTTCCTGTGCTGATTTTGAGGAAACTTTAACTCATGGCAAGTGATAATATTTGAGGTATTGTGGCCACACTTTCCAGCAGCTATATGTGATAATATCTGACTCTATAAGTAGGTGCCTTACCAAAATAGGTGAGCCTCTTGGAGGATGTTTCTCAGAATAGGAAAGACATGAATTTGGTAATGAAGCACCCAGGTGTTTCACTTGAGGGTATGAGCTCAGTTTCAATGACAGACTATCACGATCTTCCTTTTCCTGTGACATTTTTGGATGAAAGTTACTTGATTATAAAATAAAAATTTTATTTTCTTTTTGAGTTCTAAACTGTTTCTTGACACTAAGCATTATAGTTCATTGGATTATAAAGAAAATGACAAAATACCCCTCCATCCATCCAACATATATAAAAATAGGAATTGAATGCTATTTCACCTAAAAATAGCTGTATGGACTGGAGGTGCCTTTAAGCTCTACTTTAAAATATCTATATTATAAAATGTTAGTGATTCTTGAACTTCCCCCCTTAAAAGACCAGACCACTAAAACTTATTTTATATACTGAATTAATTAAAATGTTGAAATTAATAAATGGACAGTTATTTCTCTCATATTCAGGTTGAGAATGCAAAATCCAAAATCTAAAATGCTCCCAAACCCAAAACTTATTGAGCACCAATATGACACTCAAAGGAAATGATCGTTTGATTTTTGGATT
This sequence comes from Pan paniscus, assembly GCF_029289425.2. Classification (NCBI taxonomy): domain Eukaryota; kingdom Metazoa; phylum Chordata; class Mammalia; order Primates; family Hominidae; genus Pan; species Pan paniscus. The sequence continues at coordinate 114,967,813 of NC_073262.2, read as the reverse complement.
TGGGATCCTCAACTGGTAAAAATATACTGCATACTGCAAATATTCCAAAATTTTAGACAATCAAATATCTGCAACAGTTCTGGTCTCAAGCATTTTGAATAAGGGATGCTCAACCTGGATTAGTTCTTCAGATCTGAAAGGAAAGAGTTGTATAAGGAAGTCTAACAATTAAATAAAGTCACACTATTTCTATTCCATCCAACACTCCAATATCTGTCATTTCCTCAGAGTTCATTTTGGGTATATTAGTGATTCCCAATGCCCTTTTTTTTGAAATTACAAAGTTAGGAATATTTTGAAATCACTTATCAAAGTTGTAATTATTTACTAAAAGCAGCAGAGAATAACGGAAGTCTTAGAAAACATGGAGACTTCTGAAATAACTATAATCTATTATATAGGTCATAATTTATACGTTGAAGATTTGGTAAATTAAAGGCAAAATATAACTGCATTTTTCTTCCTTTGGCATTTATCTGCATATCAAATCTCTACAAAAATGAAATGTGTTATTATTTCCATGAGGAGAGAGTCAAGTGTTTGGGAAAGATTGCCAAAGCATTTTTCCCAACACTGTAACTTACAATGTTAGCACTTAGGCCTATCTGATATGACTCTTTTAGATAAGGCAGTGCCAGACAAGTTCATGTTCTGCCAACTCCAAAGACAAGCTAATTCATATATCAGAAACCACATGGTTTTATTTTCAATAAGTACAATAAAAAGAATGTTGTTGCAAAAGTGCCTAGAAAAATATTTATTTTAATGTAAATGTGGCTTAGTATTCATAAAAGTAATAATCATTTTGAGGTCTATTAATTATTTCTTTCCTTCTGTCCCTAATTATTTCCATTCTTTCGTAAGTACCTTGGCCCTCAGAATTACAAATGGTAGGCTCCTTCCTGTGCATTAAAGTTTCAACACATATTGTGTGATAGATCTAGAAAAGTTACGAAACATTGCGATAGTGCTGTAACAGAAATACATACTATGTCCCATAACCAGTAAACCTCCATCAAATATAACTTGACAATATTTTTTCAAATGATGGTTGTTGGTGTTTTGAATCATTGTTTCAGGAAAAGTTTATGCAAACTTTCATTTAAGTATATTTTAAAACATTAAAACATTTAAAACATTAAATGTTTTAAATATATTTTAAAACATTAAAACATTTAAAACATTTAATGTTTTAAATATATTTTAAAACATTAAAACATTTAAAACATTTTAATGTTTTAGTGCTTGGTATGAAGGAAGATAGCAAAGTTTAGTGTGAATTGATTTTGAAAACTGAGTCACCTTAAACTAGATTAAACACATACACATAAACATAAAATCTGGACATTATGTATTTGGCTTTAAGAGAATATGTTTTTACTTCACATTCTTTGCCAATTTGTGGCTTTTCTTGGGGGGCCATCATTGAGGAAATATAAAAATAGGTATCAAATACTTAGAAAACATAGATACAGCAGATCTGTTAAATGTTTTGCTGGCCCAGGGTGACAACATAAATGTTGATATGCACCTGACAAAAATAGTGCTCTGGTATTCTTGGCTGTGAGCTTTTTATCTGCTGTGACAAAGAACTGGTTATCTCTACTTCTGAGAGTGTGTTTCTAAAATGGAAGTTAAACTGTCTAGACAATTAATATTAGCAAAAAGCTTACTGATTATCACCTTAAATAAGCTTTCTAGTACATGGACTTCTGATAGAATACGCATTTTAAAATGCAGTTGCAAACTTAAATTTCTTAATAGATAATATAAAATATACATTGTATTTATCTCTGTATCTTTTTCGGAGAATTCAAATATATTTTCTGACCTTCATTTTCCAGATATATTGGTCTCAGAACTGGACAATTACTTATCTTGAACCCAAATTCATAGGTTGTTTGGGGAAATTCTAGCTGAAAAAGTAATTATTTTAGGATTTACATTTTAAATTTACATATAATGATTTAAATTAGCCAGTTAAAATCAACTTTGATAAAGTTTTTATTTTACCTAATTTCTTAACTCCCCTTATGTGATTTTAGTATATCATTTTAAATTTAGCTGTTAATAGAGAATAATTATATACCTGTTATTTACCCAGAAATATAATTTTAAATTTCATGCCACTTTCAAAACTATAAAAACTTACTGTCCGAGAGAAGTGACATTTACGGCATGTTAGCTAAAGTCTAGGTAGTTTCTCCATTTTTTAAAGCTTTGCCCAAATTAAGCCACAGTATCAGAGAGCTGTGTATCTGAGCTAGTACCTCTCCATCTGTTGTGACAGCCAAATATGTCTCCAGACATTGCTAAATGTCTCCTGTGGGAGCACAGTTGCTCCACTTTGAAAACCATAGAATAAAGTATAAAACTCTGTTAGGAATAGCAATAATAACAAAATAGCGAAATTTGATTACTCACTACATGCTAGGCAATGTGTTTAGTGCTTTTTTTTTTTTTTTTTTTTTTTTTGAGACGGAGTCTCGCTCTGTCCCCCAGGCTGGAGGGCAGTGGCACAATTTGGGCTCACTGCAAGCTCCACCTCCCGAGTTCACGCCATTCTCCTGCCTCAGCCTCCCGAGTAGCTGGGATTACAGGAGCCCGCCATCACGCCCAGCTAATTTTTTTGTATTTTTAGTAGAGACGGGGTTTTACCGTGTTAGCCTGGATGGTCTCGATCGATCTCCTGACCTCGTGATCCGCCCATCTCGGCCTCCCAAAGTGCTGGGATTACAGGCGTGAGCTACCACGCCCGACCTGTGTTTAGTACTTTTATAAACATTATTTTATTTGACTTTTGCAACAACCCTATGAGAGATGTACTACCATTATCTTATTTTGAAGATAACAAAATAGTCTTAGAGTTTAATTATCTGCCCACTGAAATTTGACAACTGGTAATTGCCAAAATTAGATTTGTTCTAGGTCTTTCTGATTTGAAAGCCAGGGCTCTTAGACTCTTAGACACTCTACTGTTCTGTCCGTACTTGATCATGAGACAATAAATTAAATGATGCAATACATTTTAACTGCATTGTTATATACCATGAAAGTAGGACTTTTAGAGTTGAAATAAGGTGTGGTTTCTATTACCTGATGCATTGATAGAAAAGAAAAAAACATTTTTCTTTGTATTACGAAATTACCAAGACTTTTCTTGTTTAGGATTTCTTCCACTTGCTTATACTTCACTATGTGTGTGTATATATATACACACATACATATATATGCACACACATATATACACACACACACACACATATATACACACACATATATATAGTAGCTATCTTTGTGTTTAACAGCTCTTTTATCCTGTGGTTCTCAATCTGGAGCAATTATGTGCCTTAGGGGACATTTAGCAAGGTCTGGAGACATTTTTGGTTGTCGCAACTGGGTAGAGGAGGGATGCTACTGGGATCTACTGGTATGCCAGCCAGGAGTCTGCTAAATATTCTACAATGCACAGGATAGTCCCCACAACAAAGAATTATCCAGCCCCATGATGTCAGTAGTTCAGAGGCCAATAAACTTGCTTTAACTCTTTATTTTTGAGCACTAAGCTTAGAGACATTAATTCCTTTGTATTTCGTTAATAACTACCTGTATATAATGCTTTGTTTGGTGGCCCCATCTATATAACCATATTTTTCCCCTAAATTTTTCCCATTAACAACAAATTATGCAAAATAAATTTAAAATGATTTCTTATTCTTTATTCTCTGGAAGACAGAATATGCAGGGTTCGCTTTTAAGATAAAGCAATTATATACAAATGGAAAAAAATTTGCATTGGAATCATCTTAGTCCTTATATATTATTTATTGTAAGAAATGAGTTCCTATGTGATATGAAAAACAGTATGAGGCTTTGGTAAAAGTAAATATAACTAGAAAAATAAAATATGAGATAAACATGAAAAATTAACACATAAAATTAAATTTAACCTAGTCAACCAGTGAAATGTTTGCAGCTATTTATTGAATCAGGTTAGGTACTATTTCAGTATTTATGGGAAAAGACATTAATCTGTTAAAACTTTGCAAATAACTATGAATAATACTAATGTTATGATTTGTTTTTGTGAGGAATTCTGCTGAAGTGATGTGTTTAGAATAAGATGACTGGGATTTCTTTCTCTAGGTGTTTTACTTATTCAAGTCAGAATCTGTGCTTTCTTGGCCCTCTTTCCTGTTCAGTAAATCCCGTTATAAATTTATGTTCTATTCAATGCATTTAGAGTTGTATGTTGTAGAATGTAGTGATTTATAGCATCCTTTTGACTCTAACAGGGAAATCATGTGTTATTCCTATCATTTTAGCATCAAAATGACTGAACAAAATTAGCAATTTAATTTCACCTGAATACTCCGGACTGTGACACAATGACAAGCATAGATTAAAGCAATAGACACTTTGTTTCTCTCTCTCAGCATTGACTTCATTTTCACATGATATGGAGGTGTGTGTGGTTGAAATTATTTGAGACTTAGATCCACATAGAATAAAAAGTTTCAAGAGTATTATTAGTGGTTTAATGTTAGCTTGGGCCTAAGCAGCGGGTCAAGGAAATGTTGAATGATGTTCCAAAGGCATATACAGTTGTTAAATATGTTCATTGATGACCAGGCTGATGAAATAAAAAATAGACTCTATCAAATTATTCAGACCATAATTCTAGGTGAGCACTGTGAGGTTTAGTGAGGTTTATTGTTGATCATTTGAATTGAGAGTTACTTGACAAGGAGAAAAAAAAATAGAAATTCTTGAGTTAAATATTAATGGAAAAATTCAACTGGTTTAGATTAAAAGAGAACACATAAATGGAAGATGTAAAAGTATGGGCCTATTTACTCATAGATCAGAAGTTAGATATGAATAAGAAGAATAGTACTTTTAAAATGTGTTTACAAAGTTCTAATATTGTATAATGCAAAGTAATTGTTTAGAAACTACAATATAGTTGATTCATGATTTATTAAAGAGATGAGAAGTCTAGTAAACTTGTAAAAAATGGAGTATAATGCTTGTTATGATAATATTTGGGATAATCAGGTATGAGTAATTACTGTTGGTGCATTACTTTCCCCTTTATAATTGAAAACCCAGATATATGGCTTTGTTTTCATGAATGTGAGGCTAAGAATTCACACTTCCAGCATCATTGTTGTATTAGTCCATTTTCATACTGCTATGAAGGAATACCTAAGACTGGGAAATTTATAAAGAAAAAGAGGTTTAATGGACTCACAGTTCCACATGGCTAGAGAGGCCTCACAATTATGATGGAAGGCAAAGGAGGAGTGAAGGCACATCTTACATGGTGGCAGGCAAGAGAGTGTGTGCAGGGGAACTGCCCTTTATGGAACCATCAGATCTCATGAGACTTACTCACTTTCATGAGAACAGCACGGGAAAAACCCACCCCCATGATTCAGTTATCTCCCACCAGGTCCCTCCCATGACACGTGGGGATTATGGGAGCTACAATTCAAGATGAGATTTGAGTTGGGACACAGCCAAATCATATCATTTATGTTGCTTGTATTAAATTTGTGAGGTTCTTAATTCTTTAATATAAGCAACACCTCAGCCTCCCAAATAGCTGGGACCACAAATGCATGTCAACATGCCTGGATGTTTTGTTGTTTTTACTTTTTGTAGAGATGAGATCTCCCTATGTTGCCCAGGTTGGTCTCCAACTTCTCGGCTCAAGTGATCCTCCTGCCTTGACCTCCCAACGTGTTGGGATTACAGGTCTGAACCACCATGTCCAGCCCTCAAGCCACTTTAGTTTTCTATTATATATTTGGTCAACATATTATTTCTAAAAAAATAAAATCTTGATTATTTAATAACAGTACTATTGTTGCTCTTCTAAGAGGATTCACAGCATCTTCTAGATTATCTATACCTACTGGTTCCCTTGCAATTAGCTCTATGTTGGTCCTTTGAAGCCCAAGGTAAACTCAGAGATCAAGCTGATAAGAATTAAGATAGATTCTGACCAGTTTGATTTCTCTGTTTATTCATGTTCTACAACATAATTTGAAATAACTAAATAAATTGCAAAATGCCTTATATTAGTATTTTTATGGGACATATATTAGGCTTTTAATATGCCATTTAGTCAAACAAAGACAGTCTACACTCTTATAATATGATGGATGGAGCTCTCATCTATCCCTCATATTATTGAACAATCAACAACTATTATAATCAGTGAATAAGTTCACATTGAATACTTACCCACGGACTGAAATTTGTTCCTGGAACATAACCAATCTAATATTGTTAAATAGTAAGAAAAATAAAGGGAAGCTAAAAAGTTCAGAATTTGAACAACACTGTAGGGGCTATACCTATGCAAATAATATAACTTACAAAAAAAAATTTAAGACATTTCTGGATATTTTCAAAATTGTTAGTTACTAGATTTCTATGAAAACCATGTTTAAAGTCAACTTCACTTCTAAGATAATACTTAGTACCATCTTTTGGGACAAAAAAGAAATATATAATAATACTTATATTTTTATATAATAGCAAATATTTTGGCATATACATTTCAAATTCTTTTAGCAAATATTAGCCTTTATTTTATTTATAATTCCCACAAAGAATTCTGTTTCGTATTTATTTTCAGCTCTTTGTCCTTTGTGGAGAAGAAAATATAAAAGGATTTCCAATAAGATTAAATATTTTATTAAATAACACACATGGAGCCATAGTTGTGAGGCAGTGATTATTTATTTCTCAAATAAAGCAAAGAGCCCTACATATACCTTTTAAGATCTTGATAAATCCTGTGAGTTAAATCAATTGTGATTATCTAAAAATCTTAACTGAGATAGATGATAAAAATAAATGGTCACCTAGGAAAATACTAGTAGCATCGAATAGACAAATATGTATTTATATTTAAATCATTGGATTTTAGCTATAGAACAGGGGTCCTCAACCCCTAGGCCATGGACCAGTCTATGGTCTGTTAGGAACCAGGCTGCACCGCAGGTAGGTGAGCAGTGGGTGAGCAAAGCTTCATCTGTATTTACAGCCAGCTGCTTCCCATAGCTCGCATTACCTGGGACCAGCCTGGACAACATAGTGAGACTGCCTACCTGTCAGATCAGCAGTAGTATTAGATTCTCATAGGAGTGCAAACCCTTTTGTGAACTGCGCATGCAAGGAATCTGGGTGGCATGCTCCTTACGAGAATCTAATGCCTGATGATCTGTCATTGTCTATCATCACCCCCAGATGGGACCATGCAGTTGCAGGAAAACAAGTTCAGGGCTCCCACTGATTCTACATTATGGTGAGTTGTATAATGATTTCATTCTATTGTATGATATAATAGTAATAATAGAAATAAAGTACACAGTGTCTGTAATGCGCTTAACTCATCCTGAAACCATCTTCCCTATTCTGTCCGTGGAAAAATTGTCTTCCACAAAACCAGTTCCTGATGCCCGAAAGGTTGGGGACCATTGCTATAGAAGAAAGAAGGGCCTGAAAATAATGTGAGATCATGGAATATTTGGAATATGAATTTGGACTGGGTGTGGTGGCTCCCAACTATAATACCAGTACTTTGGGAGGCTGAGGTGGGAGGATCACTTGAGCCTGTGAGGTTGAAGATTCAGTGAGTCTTGGTCACTCCACTGCACTTCAGCCCAGAGTGAGACCTTGTCTTAAAAAAAAAAAAGAATATTAATTTGAACTAGGAATATGAAAGTGTTAATGCATTTTGAAGAGAGTAAAAGCTCTGCTCTGTCATTTCTAGTAGGACAGCATCATCATTGTTGGTGTATTTAAACAATTTTTAAAAATTTATATTGTAACTGTGGGAATTATAGATATTTTGACACTAATAATTTTCTCTTTTTCCCTAGGAATTATAGTATACAGATTTTCTGGACTACAATAATATTATAGTGTATCCTATCTCAAAATTTTAAAAAAGCATATTTTTAATGTGATTTCTTTTTCTAAACATGAAAATCAGAAATTACTATAAAACCCCAAGTTTTTAGAAATTTGCTCTCCCCTGTTATTTCCCCAAATGAAAAAAAAATTAATCTTTCTCACAGTTTAGCTGCATTTTAATAAGTTGAGCTCACTCAGTGAAAGAAACAGAGGGAAAATTCTCTAACCTTGGTCAGGTACACAATTATTTTGCAAATGAAGTGGTGGGATGCGTGACTTTTTTAATGAGACAAAATTTGCATCAAGTTGTAATCTGATTGCTGGTGTACACCACTTGAACCTGACCCTAGGGTTAAACCAGTTCTAGTTAATTTATAAAAACAACACATACCTGTAAGGTTAGCCAAGAGTATATGATTTACTAATACTATACTACATTTCAAAACATTCTTAGTTTATTGTACTCTTTTAAATAATGAGCAAGATTATGTCCTTTGCAGGGACATGGATGGAGCTGGAAGCCATTATCCTCAGCAAACTAATGCAGGAACAGAAAGCCAAACACTGCACGTTCTCACTTATAAGTGGGAGCTGAACAATGAGAACACATGGACACAGGAAGGGGAACAACACACACTGGGCCTGATGAGGTGTGGGGTTGGGGAGGGAGAGAATTAGGAAAGATAGCTAATGCATTCTGGACTTAATATGTAAGTGATGGTTTGACAGGTGCAGCAAACCACCATGGCACACGTTTACCTATGTAACAAACCTGCATATCCTGCACATGTACCCCAGAACTTAAAAATTAAGAAAATAATAATAATAATAATGCACTAGGAACATTTTTTGAAAGTGATATTTTCATCTTAATTATCTTTAAAAAACCCAATTGAATATAGTAGGTAGGGGAATGAGGTGGTTTTGAGAATGGATGAGTCTATTTTCCTTCATGCTTTGTATAATTAATTTCATGTTACCGTGTATGCGTTGTCCTGAATTTCTCCATATGAATGTTTGAAGCATCCATTTAAATGTACTTTAATTCTTTTAAAATTGGGAAGAGTTATTTCTCTGAATTTTCTTTTATGAATAATTAGATAATTCAATACTTGGAGGAGAGGGACATGACTCAATGTTGATGCAATGCCTAAATAAATGTCCAGTTGCTTGATTTTACTTGTCAATGAGTTGTGTAGGTATATCTAGAAAAATATTATATATTTTAGTGCGTATCTCTTTTCTCTGAATTGCATCAGTTATTTCACATGTGATGACATTAAGAGAAAGATGACAAAATAGGTAGAACATTTATCTGGTGAAGTGTTTTTATACTTTGAACTGTTATTTTTCATCATAATGAGACATTAAATATATGGATATTTCAAATATGGATAATTAAAACAGCCACCTCAATTTAATGTTGCCTTGTATATGCATATGGTCTTTCATATCCCAATTATCTGTAGCTTGAGGAACCACTTCGGGATGCTTTGGGAAAAAACTTACTGCCACAGTAGTGCTGGGTCTTAGAAGACAGACTCATTTTCACCGCCAGACACTAAGAGTATCATGTCTGCTAGAAAATAGAATGAAGGGAGAGTGTGGAATGAAGGTAGTAAAGCATAGCAGTGACAGGTAGAGATCTGCCTTGAAACTCCTGTAGGAGTTTTCTATCTCAGAATAGTACTGGGATGGAGAATTCAGAAGTGGATAACCATCTGCCGCCAGTCTGAAGTGTGGTTAACATTTTTTCCTGGATTGGGATTCAAGATCACTATGACATAAAGTCTGCCCTGGACAGTTTCAGCTGATGTCAATTATCCTGGCACAGTTATTAATGGCATTCAATATTACTCTCAAAAGTGTCTGCTTTGAAAGATAAGCTGTAGTCCCCGGAGAAGATTTATGAGTTAAATTCCTTCATCCAAGGAACAATGGCAAAACCAGGCAGATTATCAAGACAAGACCCAAACAAAGGGAGCAATGGTAGATTAGGAGCATATTTGAAAACAAAACCTTTGAAACAGTGCAAAAACTCAGTTACAAAGATGGAATAATATCAGGCTTTAAGTAGCAAGAGTGGATTGATGTTGAAACTTCTTGCTTAAGGTCTGGACTGATCTTAAGGCAGTGTTTCCCAAACTCAGATTGCATTAGATATGCGAGAGGTATTTGCCAAAATGCAGATTCTCAGACTTTACTCCAGACATACAGAATGTGACTCTTCTGGGGTGAGCATGGAATGAGCAATTTTAATAAGCCCCCTGGTGATTCTTATTCACATTAAAGTATAATCGACATTGTAATAGAGATGGGAGAGGGGCTGAGCCAGCAGTTTGAAAGAAACAGGTGCCATCTACAATTTTGTGAAAGCGGATTTGTTGCATAGAAAATACAAATAAATACAAAAATTTAAAGGACTTGAAAGCTATCCTCATTAGTCCCGAGTGATTTTAATCACCTTTGCATTGAATTATATAAATTTGTTCATTATGTCCTGAGTACAAGAGAAAGGTTATTATAGATCAAGAACACAGCTAATTCGTTTGCTAAATCCTATTGTATGAAAGTTTCCCTTACCAAATGATACAAAAGGAAGAATGCCTTAGGGAAAAACAGCATTCCAAAAGAATAACTCCAAACTATTTGCAGTTCCTGTGAAATCATTGGACCAGATCTGACTCTTAAAATAGAAATCTAAGCAAATCTATTGGAAAAAAAAGATAATAAATGTATTCACAATTATTTTATGTTTCACATAAATAATAATTCACAATTATTAAATGTATTCACAATTAAGTTATGGTATGCTGGATATTAGGCAATAAACTTCTTAAGAAACTGATGGAATTAGCTTCTAAGTCAACAGTAATATTTTATGCACTTCTATCTTGCTACTCAAAATGAGATCCATAGACCAACAGTACTGACCTATAAGAAGTGCAGTATTGCAGGACCTACCTCAGAACTACTTAATCAAAATCTATATTTTATTAGAACCTTCAAGTCACTCACAGGTGCATTAGAGCTTGAGAGACATTGCTTTACAAGTAGAAGTGTCTGACCTGAGGAAAACTTTGTTTCCGTTTGGGAAGCCTAATCTCAGTGGAAAGTGAAGAGTTAGAATGAGTCCACTAAAATGTTGTTATTCAAATTTCAGTCCTGCTATGATTCTGAAGTACTTACAAGCACATCTTTTAGAAAAGCAAAGAACATTTCACTGGCAGTTCAGGGAGTTCAGTGCAGGGTGGTGTCCTCAGAGTAGACTAAAATTTTGTCTGTGATTTCCGGCTGTCAAAATAAACAAGAAATGTACTTCTATGTCATAAATGACTTTTTAGTGTAGTAAACAATATTGTATCATTGGCATCAAATACCTACAAACCAGTATTGGTTGAGAGTGCATTTTGTACTTATGAGCTTTCAATATATAATTGGCAGAGTTTTGTTTCTGGAAGAAAAATATAGAACTCATGTAAATGCTAAAAGTAAAGGCAAAGTAAAGAAAAATCAAGGAGACAAATTTCCTTAAATCTGAAGGGAGATGGTGTATTTATAAGACTGTCTTCAGTCTATAATAATGACTTCTTAATGAAAAGATGGCAGAAAGATTATTTAAATGCTAAAAGTTAGAAACCAAGTCAAGTCCTCAATTAAAGGAAGCTGATGGAAAAGCTGTCACAGATAAGCCAAAAACACAATGAAAACAAATTGAAGTATGGTAAAACACGAATTTAATGCTAATTTAATTTTTTTCCTGTGGAACATTAATACGACCCTCCGCCATGTATCCCCCAGTTCCCCCAGTGCTTGCTTAAAAACTGGAGCAGTGTGAGAAACGCTACATACTTTATTCCCCTTTCATTGAATAAATGTTTATTTAGTAACTTAGAACTAATTGTATATTAGGCATTGTACAATAAAGACTGTGAGTAGACTTGAATTACTTGAAATAGCAGCAGTTAGCTGCTACCAAATAACAAACAAATACATTTTAACTGACAATTCCTTGATGCTGTAGGAACAGAAATTATAGGATTAATTTATCCATGCATATATACATGCATTCACTCATTCACTTATTCAACAATTAATTATTCAGTACCTTCTTTGTACAGAGCAAGACACTGTTCTTGCTCTGGGAATATATCAGTGAACAAAATTTCAAATATGTCTTGTGCTATAGAGATTACAGTTTAGTGGTATAAAGAAAATATTCCCTGTAAGTAAATTGAGTATTGAAGGATAAGTAGGAATTCAGTAGTTAAAGGAAAATAGTGGAGGAAGAGAGAGATGAAGAGAGCAAAAGAGAGAGGAATTAAGAGTGATAAATAATTAGTAGAATTTGACTCTAGCTAACATTATCATCAATTCACTTAGAGAACCTCAAAAAGCTGAATCATCCATATGTCTTTTTCCTATATGTGCAATATCTGCATGTACCAATATTTGAAGATTTTTTAGAATTATAAATTGAAAGATGGTATAATTTTAAGTGAGTGGAATATTAAGAAATTTTAATTTTTGCATTGAGCCTCCAGTCCAGTGTGCTTGTAATGTTAATGTACATAGCAGTGACACTATCTGAGTCCATGTGGAGCAGAAACTAATAGGTTTCTCTATTAGGTGACTTGGCTGAATTAGTCAAGAAGGTTTTTTTCTTAGGAATTATTATTGTGAACCCAAGATCAGTAGTTCCAAAATTCTGGTTCACAAACAAGCTGCATCATAATGACCAGAAGGCTTTTTCCTCCATCCCTGCAAACTGGGGTTCTGATTTAGTAGATATACAGGTGGACCAAGGAAGGATTTTTTTTTTTTTTTTTTTTTTGGTACAGAATCTCACTCCATCACGCAGGCTGGAGTGCAATGACAAGATCATGGCTCACTGGAGCCTCAATATCCTGGGCGCAAGCAGTCCTCCCACCTCAGCTTCCCCAGTAGCTGGGACTACTTAGGTGCATGACACCATGTCTGGTTAATTTTTTTTTTTTTGTATTTTTTTTGTGGAGACTGGGTTTCACCATATTGCTCAGGCTGGTCTCAAACTCCTGGGCTCAAGCAATTCTCCTGCCTTGGCCTCCCAAAGTGTTGAAATTATATACATTAGCCACCATGCCCAGCCTGAAATATATATATTTTTAAAGCTACCCAGATTATGCTTTTGTGTGGACAGGTTTTAGATCTACTTCTAGAGGATTAGTTATGGCCACCTGGATTCAGGAATTTCAGATCAAATAAGAAATGAAGAGGATGATCAACTGGGACTCCAAACACTGGCAACTAGAGTGAGGGTTCTTAACCAGGAAGTTTTTCCCAGGGCTCAATCTGGTAGAGGTAGGCACTTCGAAATTATTTTTTGAATGAGTGACTAAATTCTGATATTTTATACCCATCTACTGAATTTAAGCATATGTGTGCAAGTATACATGTGTGTGCTTTTCATTTTAACCACCTAACACAAATTCTCTCTAGGGATTGTTAGAATTTCTCTATCCAAAGAAGCTAGAGTCATGATCTTAGTTCCATTTCTGATCATTACTATTAAATTCTATACCCATTTCTTTTATACCCATGTTCTCCTCTTTGCAGAATTCCTAAGAAGGGGAAAAAATCACTACTCACCTTTTCAATGATTTACATCACAGCTTCTAGTGATTTTTGGCAGAAAAATAACCCTCAGATTTTCTTTTGGACGGTACCATAAAGAAATCCAAATAGCCATTCTTTTTATTAACCCAATTCTTATAAACTTTAAATTATTACTCTAAGTTTCGAGATTAAAAAGACCACCAATCTTTGGAACTGAAGAGGCTGATTGAGTTACAACCCAGGAAAGAAATGAACTCTTTTCATCCCTATCTGTGTGGATCATAAGAATAATGCCAGAACGCTTGGAAAGAGTCTCAGAATAATAAAATAATAATGACAGCATTACTTATATTAATTAATTATAGATTTTAAAAGTAGGACAAATAAAATAAATTTAGAATAATCTATATTTGATTTGCAAGAGTGAAGGCAGAGTAGTGGCATGATTACTGCCCTCAGGCTTATAGAGGCATTTTTCAGAATAATTTAAGTAGTTACTACTGTATTGGTCTGTTTTCATGCTGCTGCTAAAGACATACCCAAGACTGGACAAGTTACAAAAGAAAGAAGTTTAATGGACTTACAGTTCCACATGGCTAGGGAGGCCTCACAACCATGGCAGAAGGCAAAAGGCACTTCTTCCATGGCGGCGTCAGGAGAGAGAATGAGAGCCAAACAAAATGGGTTTCCCCCTTATAAAACCATCAGATCTTGTGAGGCTTACTCACTACCATGAGAACAGTATGCGAAAGACTTGCCCCCATATTTCAGTTACCTCCCACTGGGTCCTTCCCAGTCCCTCATGTTAAATTCTCACAACACATGGGAATTCAAGATGAGATTTGGGTAGGGACACAGCCAAACCGTATCACTACTGAGGAGACAAACTGTACTTATCTTATTAGTTAATTTTTCTCGAAAAAGCCATAGGTATCCTAATTTATATATGGGTGACCTGAGACAGCAATAGGAGGTATGATTGGGGGTGTCTTCTGGAAAGTTCTCCAGCAGAATATAGAATTAATTCTGCTTAAATATTGAATTACAGCCTGTACTTTGGTTTAAGATTCTGTTATTAGTCAAATAAATTCCTATTTAATACAGCAGGTAAATTACTGTATAAAAATGACCAAAAAAACTATGTAACATGAATCTTTGCCCTCAAAGAGTTTATAGTTAACAAAAGAAGATTTGTATTTAAAATCTGTACTTCTCTGAGAGAGTAAGGTTCTTATCAGTCACACACACTAATTTGATTGAGTTTGGTAATATTTGATTTGATAATAATTTGAGTTTGGTAATAATTTGATTGAGTTTGGTAATATTATCTCTAGCTACAGTATACAATAGAAAGATGCTTTAGATTGGGATCTGTTATTTCCTTTAAAAATGCTTTTTTCTATCTCCCTGGGTTCTAGTTTTATGATATAAAAACTGAAGGAGAGGGAATAGATTTCTCTACGTTGCTTTCTTATTTAAAAATTTTTATTACTGTTTGTTAATATTTTGAGTGTGTACAGTTTTGGTTTGCGAGATTCCCCCAACACAGAACATTGCGAGATTCCCCTCAATGTCAGCATTGAGACATTCTCGGTTTTATATACTAATTAGTTGTGTGATTATGCTTAAGTCAACAAAAGTATTATTCATACTAGTTATATTATAATGACTTATTTCTATTAGTTATAGAAATAGGTTATTTCAAGATTTAACTGTTCTCTTTGGTTCAAGAGATGCGGCATATACATCATTATGTGGTCTGTCAATAAGTGTTACACGTAAAGTTATATATGCCCATGCAAAATAAAATGCATAAACTCATATACTGATTAAGTGTTATGGGCATATATATATATATACGTATATATATATATACGTATATATATATACACGTATATATATATATACACACAAATTACAAATATGGGAAACTTACTGATACGATATTTTAATATTGCAGGAAAAAGCACATACTTTGGCTTCAGATCCTTCTGGTTGCAAATATTGCATATACCACTTGCTGCTTGTTGACCCCAGGCAAATTAATAAACCTCACTGAGCCATATATATATATATATATATATATATATATATATATATATATATATATATGATTCTACCCATTAGGGTAATCGCACTTGTGGTAAAATCTACCCAGTAGGAACCCCTAGTTCCTAGGAATATTTGCACTTTAAGAGGTCATTAGGAACCATGTCTAAAGCATAAGGTTTGAAAATAAGATTACACAGTAGTTATCTCTAAAAATGCATTTAGTGTAGGAATACAGAGGCAGAGCAGCTGGTGAATGGGGAGGGTTGATAGGTGGGTCTCCACATGCCCCCACCTACTGATCAATCAGAACAACTCTAATCTTGTATTTTGTTTTGATTTGTTTTTGAGACAGAGTCTTACTCTGTCACCCAGGCTGGAGTGCAGTGGTGTGATCTCATCTCACTGCTCTACCTCTTAGGCTCAAGCAATCCTCCCACCACAGGCTCCTGAGTAACTGGTACTACAAGCACCCGCCACCATGCCTGCTTTGTTTTATTTTTTTTATAGAGACAGTGTCTCACTTTGTTGCCCAGGCTGGTTTCCAGCTTCCAGGCTCAAGCAATTGGCAAGCCTTGGGCTTCTAAAGTGCTGTTGATTACAGGCGTGAGCCACCACGGCTAGCCCCCTAATCTTGTAGGTTGTTTTAATGTATTTTGTTTGGAAAGTGTTTTCTACTGCTTAACTCATAACACTTTCACCATTACCAACAGAAAACAAAGCAAACAAACAAAAAACACAGATACAGCTCAACCCCTCATTTTTCAGAGGAATATAGTATCCAGCAAGCCCTAAGTGGCCCATGAATGGTCACACAATGGTTGTTAGTGGCCAAATCAAAGCTTAAACTCCCTCTTTTCTCCCTTGTTGAAATGTTTGTCTTTCAGTTTGTTTTCTCCACCATGACTGTTAACTTCCTTCATCTAACTCGCTTTTTGGAAAAGGTTACTGGGGTGGAACTTCAGAGATTGATCTACAGCCAGATGGTTTTTGATTTCAGTGGACTCTTTTAGAACATCCTCAGTAACACTGGAAAAGTTGGTGAATTTTAAAGTAACTTAAAGTTAGTTGTCATCTGAGCATGCTGACTGATAGATTTTTCTCTTTCTAAAGGGATTGGAGGCACTTCAGGAACCTTTTTCTGATTGGGTTAGATTCAAGATTTTATAAATTATCTTGATAAATATTTAGACAACATGCTTTTCTCAGAAGTAAGTGACACTAGGCCAGCAGAAGCAGTGACAGGTTAAATCACTGTTTTACAAACCTGGCTGCCCGCTTTTATCATGTAAGGAGGTTTTTAAACTTTAAGACATATCCTACACCTGATGAATCTAATCTCTAGGGCTGGAGCCTGACATTGCTATTTCTTACAAGTCCAATTTGATTCTCATATAGCCAGGGTGGAGAACTCCTGGGTTACATGAGTAAAAATTCAAGGTGTTTTCAACAGGTGGGAACAGAACAGAAATCTTTCTTTAAAAACTAAATCAAACCTCAGTAGGCTATGACCATGTAATCAATGAACTTTCATACTTTATCATACTGTTTTTCCATTACAGTGTTCTCTGGCACTATAAATTGCTAATGACTGTGTGTAAAAGCTAAAAAAGCAATTCTATAGTCTCAAGTTGCTGTGAGAAAATCCTATAAATGACATTCTTTAAGTAAGTGTGAATTATCCTGTCCTTCAGGCAAGAGGCCTAGTTTTTTTTTCTTCGTCTCTTCTTTTTAATACTTTGTTATTCATTGCAGATGGCAAAATAAGATCTAAACTCACATGACACTGAGTTACTCCTTCATTATTAAGTTGTCTGGTACCTTTAAAGTGAAAAAATGAAATAACAAGCTCTCAGTAAACTGAAGTGGTTTTAAATTAAACAAGATCTTAGTACAATGTGTTTCTCTCACATGCTCCAAAATGTTCACTAAAATGGGATAAACATAAAGCATTTACAATTGTAATTTAATTTTTTCTTATTTGGGGCAAAAGTTATCAAATATCATGTTCAGTCCAGAAAATGCATGTCCAAAAATGGCCCTAGTCAGCACTAAATGTTTTATAAGGAGAGAATTCACAGCTGTATTCAGCTGCCACATTAGAATCAAAAACTAAAAGGAAATGAAACTAAATTTTTATGTAAACTAAATGTTTCCATATAAAATAGCACAAGGGAAATTAGTGTATAATTATTCTTATACCCTAAAAATTTAGATTTGTCTCTAAAGGAGGTTTCTTGCATAAATTTCTTGAAGTGTATCAGAATATCAGTATGAATTCCCCACAAATTCCTCCTAGCCTACATACTATATGGTATAAGAAATCCTCAGTGTTTCAGATATTTGAGTTTTAAAGAATTATAGACCTTTCTGAATCCTCTGTTAATGGTGATTATTATAATAAACTATTATGACACATATTTTCAAATGATGACCATAATATCTCCAGCTTCATATGCTACTCTGTAGTGTGACCTTGTTATTCCCCAACAAGGTGAAGTCAAAATTCCTTAATTATAGAATCTAGGAGGGTTGTGATTTCTCTGAGTAATGGATTATAGCAGAAGCGGTGCTAAGTCGTATACAAGTCTGGGTAATAAAAGATGATGCAACTTCCACTTTGTTCACTAAAACATTTACACTTGGAGCTCTGAGCCACTGCATTAGTAGTGTGGCTACTATGAGGCCATAGCCTTCTGGCAATGCTAAGCTGCACAGAAAGGCCTCAGGTACATGCTCCTTGCTAGTAGTTCTAGTCTTTGAACCCTTAGAGCCCAGGTTCCAAACATGATTGAAGCCATCCTGAATCCATCAAACCAACCCATCTGCCAGATGAGTACCACTGAGTTTCCTAAATGACTTGAGAAATGGAAGAAATGCCCAGTGTAGCCCTGTACAAATTGTGAATTGTGACTTTTTTTTTTTTTTTTTAAAGTTGTTTTAAGACACTAGATTTTAGGGTCATTTGTTAACTGGAAAACTGTTTTGGATTTAGATGACAAATACTAAATCATTAGGCCCAATTTGAGAATTAAAGGGGTGATTAAAGCAGAAAGAGTATCTATGCCTTATTTTTTTTTCAAAAATTAAAAAATAAGAACTTTTTGGAGGAATATTTTACATATAAAATCTATGCTTTTTAAGTGTACAATCCAATAATTTTTATGACTTAATTGTGCAATTAACATCAGAATCTAATTTTAGAACGTTTCTCTCCCCTACAAAAAAAAAAAAAAAAAGAAAAGAAAAAAAGAAAAAAAAAAAAGAATCGTTAAAGGGGTTTTAGACTATTTTCCCAAAACGGATCCCTTGTGCCCACTTGCAGTTACTTCCTCTTCCCCAGACCCACTTAATGTTTAACTTTATTATATCCTTTATATAAACAATGACGTAACTTTCGTTTGGTTTTAGAATCATAGGGAATTCAAGACCAGGAGATCAAGCAAAACATGTAGATCTGGAGCTGCCTTGAGCACTAACTGAGTCTGGGTTCTTTTCTTGTTAATACTTAGCTTCTGCTTTGGTCTCCAAGAGTATCCTTAGTCTCAGAGTCCATAACTCATTATTTGAGAGAACAGGCCTTGGATTGCATCTATTGAAGTTCTATTTCCAGCACATACACACTATGTGTCATTGGACAAGTTACCTAACTTTGTAATTCATAATTTACTCATCTATAAAATTAGAATAATATTACCTACCACATAAGGCTATCGTGAAGATCAAGTTAAATAATATACTTAAAGTACTTAGAACAGTGCTCAGTGTTATTAATAGTAACAATAATAATAGCCATAATTTAATGAGTGTTTATCATGTAACCAGAAGTATACTTCACATGTATGAACTCATTTAATCGTCTCAAAAACTTCATGAAGCAGGTGGTGGTATCATCAGTATTTACAAATGAGAAACTGTGTACCCATGAGCTAATTGCTTAATCTCTTTTTCCATTATAAGGTACCAAGGCTATTAACATCTCAATGAATAGTTGTTTTACTTGTCATGGAACTTATTAGAATCTTGTTTTGAGTCATAGATGTTAGAATTCCTTCGTTCCTGTTTTTAAGAATTTAAAAACCTGTGAATTTTCAGCCATTCTCTATCCTTACAGACAGACATACACATACATGTGCACATGCACACACAGCAAACACATGCATTTTTCTTTTGGATCTAGAATACCAATCTTAAATATGGTAGTTTCTTACCAAAGGTTGCTGAACAAGATGAAGGAACAAACGCAGCTATGTCATGAACATGTCTGCAACTTTGGGACAGCATGAAAATCAAAGCCCTGGTTGGTACAAAGGGTTATGCATTAGGGACTGAGGGCGTCTATGTTTATATAAAATAGCATTTCTATAGAAATTAAAAAACATACCCATCACTGTGATATGAGATGCTCTGTCTCCATGTGATGCGAAAATATGTAAGGAGCTTTTGGGCTAAAGCATATTCAAATGAATTTTTTTTTAAGCTAAGGAATCTAATCATTGAAAGTATCTTTGTAAGTAATTCACCAAATATTTGGCCAGGAGAAAAATAAACTTTTATTTAAATGAGCATTTATTTAAAGTTTGTTATTAAACTTCTTGTATTTGCTTGAAGACGAGGTCTTTAAAATCTTGCATAACTTTAAAATGTATTGTATTTCAGAATTATTTGTCAGAGAAAGATAACAGTGATATGAATATAAATAACATAGGATGATAATTATGATCTAAAACCAGTAGGAATCATGTTATTTAAACTTTTTCTTGATATTCTTTTGCTTTTTGACCTGAAGTGTTTTATGGATACATTTCTTCAACAGCATTTTTCTTCAAATGCGTATACAGAACTACTTTGGATTTTAAAAGCATCCCAATTTGGGGTCCACAGTCTCTGGATTATACTATGGTGGATAAAATACAGCAAGATTTGGCTGGCTGTTTGGGCCTCCAGCTCTGTACTTAAGGACTTATTGGAGCTTTGTCATCTTCTATAATGTATACAGGCAGAACTCTGAATTGGGCATGTCTTGGTAATAGGTGTAGTTTTTTGCCAAATACTTAGACCGATAAAATTATGAACAAACAATTTCATTTGGAAAATAATATGGAAAAAATGTTTCCTATATTTGTTTGTCAGTATACACCTCTTCCCCAACCCAAAAGTGCACCTTTGGTTAGTAATGATACTCCATTTCACACCTTTACCTCTGTGCTGCATTTTAACCCAGTTTTGATAACATGGCTTTTGCTTACATCCTCTCCTAAGCAGCTCATAAAACTTTAATACACAGGAATGATAAATTCTAAACTCTCTGATAAACTTAGCACCAAACAAGCAGCTGGTACTTTATTGCCTACAACTTCCTATGCATTTCCCCACAGTTCGAACTAAACAAGAATGCATTTATGTTTTTTTTTTTTTTTTCTAATTAAGTAGAAAAGAAAAACATAGCCTAGAACTGATGAGTTTCAGATTTAAAGCATTTCTGTTATAACTGTCAGGCAATCAATTAACCAATTTCAGAAGATTTTAATCTCTCTTTCTTATTATATTTCTCATTTCCCTCAGTTTTATCCTCTTAAATGGGAAAGCTTCCCCATCCTCTTCAGAGAAACAATTCATTCACTGTAGAGATAAGCAAATCAAATAGAACAGTGACAAAATTTATAGTGCATATGAGAATGTTTTTCAGATTTAAAATCTACAAATCACGTTTTATGGACTACCTTTATATTCATGAATTTCACTCTCCTAAGAGTCACTACAGTTTAAGGTTTATAAGAGATTAAACGGGAGAAAGTATATTAAGAATGATAAACATGCATGCTTCAAAAAATAAATAAAATTTCGAACGTAATACACATACATTAATGATTCATTACTTTTAGTAATTTTGGAACTACAATAGTCTTAAATACTGCAAACGCATTCTAAAGGTAGAGGCCTAGACTTTTTTTTGGGTTGCTTGTAATATTTTACTTATTGGCCTGGGCAATGGTTTATATGGGTGTGATCAGTGTTTACTTCTTAAACTGTATAATCGTGACTTGTGTACTTTTCTTTATGAATGTTATACCAGAACTTAGGAGGAAAAATTTTTGAGCCATACTGAATATTAGGAATTGGATATCTCCCTAAATTATTAAAGTTCATCTTCCATAAATTCTGTAAAACTGAATGTAGTATTTCCCCCTCTTCCCATGCAAGTAACTGATATCACTTTAGAAAACCTGATATGAACATTATTTGTTATTGTGCTTTTATGAAGAATTCTGTCTAATCTTCTCATAACAAGAAAGAATTAGAACCAAAAATCTAATTATCAGATTCAGTAAGATGTAGGCAAGATTCACCTATTTTTTTCATTTATGTCTTTCAAAATCAATCACATTCTATTATTCACTGATCCACTAAACAGATGTAGAATTCCTATTATGTAGCAGGCATTGTTCTGTTAATGCAATAATATAATCAACTAAAGGAAAAAAAAACAAAAACAAAAAACACTGCTGCTCCTAAGCTGTTCATGGTTTCGTTATACTCTCAATGTTAAACACAATGATTGGGTTAAATAATAAAGCTCTATATACATTAGATGTTTTCAAAGTGAGAGGCCGACAGACTATTTCCTCTTGGTTCAGTCCATTGACAACATCACCAAGTGAATGTCTGAACTGAGACTTCAAGGATGTGTAAAGGTAATTTCTTATTTAATATAACAGGAAGTTTAGAGTAATGTGGGTTACTTTTCTAGAGGCTTAACTATGTTACCTGCCATTAACACTTTTGGCTTTACCTTAGGCCTGGCTGGTTATTCGTATGGTCATAAGACGGCTGCCGAAAGCAACTGTGATAGCATGCTGCCTTTTTCACATCCAGCAGGAGAGGGAAAGAAGTCACAGTTTACCAGTTCACTGAGGAGTGTCATACACATGTTGACTTACGATATTCTGGAAATTCGTATGAGTTGTTGGATACTGGAACACTTCAGGATTTAGTGATGAAGGCAGAGCAAACTAAGGCGTGAGGTGTGGTGGGCATGGCTCCGGACTGGGCAACCAGTGACTTCTACCATGATGTAGTTCTTCAACACGTCAGTCAATAAAGAGGTGCCAGAAAAGCCATGGATTTCTGAGATTTTATTAATGTTTTCAATCTGCATATATATTCATTTTTCTGGGGAAAGGGACCAAATCTTTCAGCATATTTTCAGTGTGGTACATGGCTCCAAAAGATAAATAACCGATATTCTAAAAAGTATAACTGACAATAATCATAATAATCTCTTGAAGCACTTTTATACTTTGTTTACTTTGTGTTTATAACATTTTTGGAATGCTGGCAGTATCTACATTATTACCACCACCATTAGTCATTGTCATTATTATGTTATATTATTAAACTTTGAGAGGTAAAGTCACTTCCTGAAGGCCACACAGCTGATGACTGCTGGATTTCTTAGAAAGTATCATGATATTGATGATTTTTCTTTACTGTTTGCCTTGGTAGAGAGCAAAGAGCAATAAGCATAGCAAGCTCATACCCTTCCCCACACTACCTTTCCTAACTCCCATGCTTTTTAAAAAAGATATAGCAGCATTCTTAAAATAGTCTTTGCTTTCAATCTTAGATAAAAATCAGAATTAGAAAAATAATTTTCATCAAAAGCAACTGAGCTTAGATAGGATGATGGCCAATTTGGAGGAAATAAAGGCCTGATTAAAAATTATTAAATGAGTAAAAACATGGTACATGAATCTCATAATAATTTAGTCAAAAGAGGTTCTTTTGGTGATAAAATAATTAAAATGCACTGATGAAAGGATTTAAGCAGTTTTGTGATATGGAAATACAGTGACAAAAATTCTTAAATTTGCTTTCATTGGATAGGTATTTCTAGTGTATAAAGGATTACTCTATCTGAAGTAGAAAAATTAAATAGTTTATTTTGAATGTGAGTTAACAATCCAATTTTTATTCAATCAAGCAATCAGCTCCCTATTTTTTTTTAAGTACTGATTTCAAGATTGATTTTTTTTCCGGCTAGGGAGAATAACATTTAGCAGAAATATTAGCAAGGAGTTAGTTCTGTTTACCGTATGTATATAAAATGAAACACTATTCTGGTGCTACATGTCCAAATGTTTGTACTGAATGCTTCCATAATATCAATAATGATCCACTATTCAAAATTATATGTAGCCCCAATTTCTCAAATGCTTGAGTGATCATTTTCTTTAGTAATTGAGTTCCTCATAGAATTCCACTGCTCTGATTACTGGCTCAGTAATCTAGGCATATTAATTTGAAAAGCTGCATGAGCGTGTGGCCAGGATAATGGTAGTGAAGTAATTGCAAGGAAATCTTTTACAACAGACTTATTTTCATCTAATAACCTCTTCCCCAACAGTTACTTGGCATGCAGTGAATGTGATAGGAGTTCTAAAATGTATACGCATTAAAATATCTTTTAAATAGAGATTAGATATTCTAGAAGATGTTTAGTAATCACATAAAATAGTTGTTTTTAAAATAGTGGATTTTTTTATAGCTTTTAAAGAGGGTTGGATTTTAAGAGAAAGGCAATTAATTTTTTGAGTGTTTACCAGGTGACAGAAATTGGGCACCTTTCCTGTTGTCATAGGCAATCTTCACAGCAGCATTGTTTAAGAGATCTTACTATCCCTATTATGCACATAAGGAAAAGAGAGATCAAGTTGGTGAAGTTATTTGCCCGAAGTCACATGTCTAGAACCCAGGCCAATTCTGTCTTCTCCTAAGCCAGTTCACTCTTCAGTTCCAGCCTCAACAGAAAAGCCTAACTATATTTATATTTTTAGGGTTATATTTCAGCATTTTACATACATGTATAGAGGCTTAATTTTCAAAGTTCAGAGTTATATAAGATAATGACTCCTAAGATGAAAGAAGGACCATAAATATTGTATCCACTCTGTGAAATCTATAAGCTTGCATTGTACCAACAAAATCGTATTATTCTCAATTATATTATTCTTCTTAAACTGTCAACCACAGGAAGGCAACACTCCATCTCTGTAGCCATTTTAATAACACAAAGTCAACTTATTAGCATTTTGAAGAAATTATGAAGAATGTATGTCTTGGTGGGTATTCCATGAATGATACTGAGACATCTAAGTCACTGTGCATAATTCCAGGCATGTTTTTAATGCCTAATTGTACTTCAAAGATTCTCAAATTTAAGTGTAGCTATTAGCAAAGATACAGGTTTTGTTGTGGTTTTATTTATTTTCTTGTTTTATCTTTTTGAGAAAGAATCTTGCTCTCTTGCCCAGGCTGGAGTGCAATGGTACAATCCTAGTTTATTGCATCCTTGAACACCTTGGTGCAAGTGATCTCAGCTTCCAGTAGCTGGAAGTATAGGCATGTGCCACAATGCCCAGCTAATCAAAATTTTTTGTTGTATTTTTAATACAGATGAAGTCTTGCTATGTTGCCCAGGATGGTCTTGAACTCTTGGGATCCCAAAATACCAGTATTATAGGCATGACGCACTATGCCCAGTCTGTTGTTTTATTTTTAATTCTGCCATATAAACAGTTCAGTGTCTTAAATTATATTAGATTCTAATTAAGTTAAGCTCTTGTCAACTTCTACAAAAACATGTATTTGGTAGGAATTTGCTTACCTTTATTACCTTAGTGAATCTGTAGTCCCTCAATTAATTTGTTAATAAACGTAGTTGTTCTTTAATCACTTTACACTTTATAAGGCATTAATATATCATAATTAAACGATGGCAAAATATAAAACTTAAAACATTGTAATAACATAGTGCATGTTACAGTATTAGTAAAAGAGCACCTTTTTGTAGTAGCCCACAAACTTTATTTAATGTAGATGATTACCATCGGTTTCCTTTTCCACTGTGATTATCTCATATTAAAACTCTACAGTGAGAGTTTTTCATTTAACTTCTGGTAATAGGGTATATTTCTGCTTTTCATATCTGTATTTTAAAAATAAAAATATAAAAACAACAAAAAGAAACAGTTTTTTCAGGTTTTATTTTGTTTCGTTTTCTTACCAAACAAGACTTTGGAGTCAAGTAATAATAATAATATATTGATGTCATGCTTTACAATTTTCAAGGCACTTTACTGTAATTGTTTCATTTGATTCTCACAACAACACGGGGAGGTTATATAGGGCAAGTAATCATGATCCTCCTGTTACTAAAACAAAACAAAACAACAAACCTGGCCTTAGGGCCAGAGAGAAAAAGAGTAAAGTATAAGAATGATAGCTTCTTTGTTTTTCTTTAGCCCTGGCTTTCTGTGTCCCAATGCTTGTCTTTTTGGTAGCACCCTCAAGCCTTTCCCCTAGCTTCACTCCTGCCCTCAGAGACTTTCAACCTTTCCTTCTTTCCAGTTCTGAGAACTCAGAATATAATAGCCAGAATCTTGTGTTGTTTTTTTTTTCTGTCATGTAAATACATTTTCCTTTAGTCCTTTTAGTGAGAAAATCTGTAGTTAATGTTTATTTCACTTTTCTCTTGCCTATGGAGTGTTAAGAAGGAACGTGATCAGGAACTGGAGGATCAGAGTACATTTTCTCTAAATGCTTTATTTCTTATTTGTTCACTATTACCAAGAAGAAGAAGAAGAAGAAAAAAAGACTGTACTTGAAACTGCATTTCATTCCCCTAAGAAAGTAGGTAAGGGATTTGGTAGGCTATATGCTGGCAGCCACAAGAAAAAAAAAAGTATGACTGGGCAAATCTGCCTGGTAGATGTACCCAGTAATCGGCCTGGTAGATTTACCCAGTCAGAACATATCAGACTTTTTCCATCCCGCAAACCTGGAACCCTAATCCCTAATTTTCCCTCACCTCAATACAGTGCCATCACTTTTACTTGCTTGGATTTATCCACTGGTGCTTTAAGATGCAGAAACAACTGCTTTGGGGCTGTATGGAGGAAAATTCCACCCACTTATCTGGAGTGGGATTTTTGGGGAAGGAATGGAGGATGCTTGGATTCCTATTCAGATCTTGAAAAGATGAGAGTATATTGTGTTCTTGGCCTCTAGCTTTGGAACGACATGAAGTTATCTTGATAATGTAGTCCATTAATACCCTTACAGAACAAATATGTGTTAAATGATGTGCCTTGAGAAAGGGGCTGGCATTATTTACATAAAGAGATACATTCTAATTGCTTACTAACTTGGAAATCAGCCTTTAGAAGAAAACAGGAGGCATATGACTTGAGCTATAACCTGTAGCCATTGGAGCTTCTGTCTTCTCAATCATAAACTGAGACATTAGATAAAAATATACTTATATGCAATTCAAAGTTTCCTGTAACAAATAATGTTTCACTTATGCAAAGTTGCTTTGCCATTTGGCCATAATATATTAAGTGACAGCTAGATTCAATTTTACATGGATTTAAATGCTTATGCTTGCTACAGAAATATCATTTAGAAAGGTTACATATTAAACTAACTTGAATGTTTTGAGAAACCTGGGCCAAGTACTTGTGTAAAACAAACAAATTTAACCTCAAAGCAAGAAGATAAACAAACACAAAAATAACAACAGCAATCATAAAAAACAACAAACAAACCAGAACAGTTAAACTAAACCCAGGAAAAGTGAATTGGAATGTCTGAGGATGTTTAAAATTTACACTCCTGTGGGAAGGGGGTGGGTGTATTTGTTCCTTACTATCAAACATTTGAAGGCTGTGATGTATGAAAACTGTTAGACATATTTTGTTTGTCTACATAAAAGTAAAAACAATAGGTAGAAGTTATTATATGTTGACCCATTTTTGACCCTAAAAGAGGAATAAATTTTGAGCAATTTGACTTGTGCCACAAAATGAGCTGCCTGGAGTGGTAGTAAGTTCACAGTCCTGAGGTATTGGAGGTGACATAGACTTCAGTGATGTCATAGCTGGAATCACTGAATTTGGATTGAAAGTGTGGTATATCTATTATCCCAAGAACCTGAAGCAAAGAGAACACTGAAAAATGGTGAGGATTGGTCCCCACTGGCTCTCTGTAGCCATGGCATGTAGCAAAATGCCATTGGCCAGTAATGCTGTGAAAATCCTTCACCTTCTCTGTCTCCTTCATTATGTGCTGTTGTAGGTAAGAAGACCGGAAGTTTCAGCTTCGGGCAAGACTTACATGATAAAAAATAAGAAGCCTTTTAAGCAAAACCACAGGAAACATAATTCTGTTCAGTAGATTTACTTGTTATTAATATAACTTAGTAACAATCTACTTGGGTTTTAGGCAACTCTCTCAACTCCAATCCATTGAGTCAGCTTCAGTTTACCCACAAAACATAAAACAACTATTAAAGCTGGTAAAATGTTCTAGATAAAATAAAATTTGCAAAAAGGAGGATATATTATTACACTTCTTTTTTTTCTGATTTTTTTGTCTTTTTCTCTCTCTTTCTATAGAGACTAACCCAATTTATTTGTAACAACTTTTATTTTGAGCAAAAGAAATAACTAATTGAAAACAATCCCTTTGAGGAGGAAAGAAATCAAAGACATAAAACAATAGACTGGGAAAAAGTTCTTTCCTCATTGTGCTATTTTGTGTTCCTAATTTTGCAAAACAAGCAAATGAAAGAAATGCTGATTACAACAGTAATTATATCAGATAACTTTAAATACCTCCAATTTAACAATATAACCCAAACTAAGCAGGTGTATTTATAGACAATACATACTGAACCCTTAAGCACAAAGGCTTTTTCATTTAGACCTTCATTTGAGGGCTGCCTTTCCCTCTTACTGGCTGTGTGACTCTTGGCAATTTATATAATACTTCTGAGACTCAGTTTACTGAATTTGTAAACTAGGGATAACAAATTTATCTACTTCATAGGATTATAAGAATAAAACATTTAGCCTATGGCTATCTGGATCAAGTATAAGTATTCAGTGAAAGTTTGCCTTTATTTTAATTAACTTAAGGAAGGATAAACATATAGTTTTGCTGTCTCTTTTTTAACTTCTTTTGTGTGGATTTTGAAAGATAAGTTTTGAGCATTGTTTTAAAGTGATTCTGTAGTTTCTATTTGTTAAACTTCTTTTTCCATGGGTTAATTTATTTAAAGAATTTTTTTTCATTGTAGACAGGCACAGGAAGAAACTAAACAGAAAAATTTGAAACCCAGTGAGTAAGTTCTAGTCCTAGCCTTACCACTTTGTATCTGTATGCTTCGAGGCATGACATTTATCCTTTTTGATCTTAAGTCCTTCAT
Source organism: Pan paniscus (assembly GCF_029289425.2). Lineage (NCBI taxonomy): Eukaryota > Metazoa > Chordata > Mammalia > Primates > Hominidae > Pan > Pan paniscus. The sequence goes on along the minus strand of NC_073262.2, from coordinate 114,938,967 downwards.
CTGTAAAGCATGGGACTGGACTGGATACTTTCCTGAAGTTCTCTTTATTTAGAAACTTCTGTAATTCTAAGAATTCTGTGAAATTAAATATTTAGGGTGAAATACATATTTTGGCTATATAGTATAATACAAAAATGATTAATTTTGCAAAATATAGTTTAAGGATCTCTTGAGTTAAAAATCACCTGAGGTGGTAGTTAGAATGCTGATTGTGGGTACTCACTTCAGCTTCAAAGCATCAGAGTCTTAGCCATGTGGTCTGGAATCTTGTTTTTAACCAGCTGTTCAAGTGATTCCTAGTTTAGGTGACGACTGGAATTTAAGAACTCTTGCTTTGGAATTAAGGATAAAATATGATTCTTTAATCAATGTAATATCTTGGGGTAAAAGTTTTTAAACCATCACAAAGCTCTTTTACTCTCCTACCTGAATGAAGATTCTGAAAAGATCAAGGAATTTCCAGGGGTTCCTTTTAGCCTATGTTTTTGATTGCAAATGCTGATTTTCTATTAGTTGGAAAAAAAATCTGAACTTACTGGAAACAAAAGTAAAGAGATGGCTGAAATACTTTATTGGGACATTGTGAGTTTTTCTCAGACACTCAACAATTTTACATTTTTAGTTGGAAAATTTCATTAATTACGGGATTTTGAAAATATCGAATGAAGAACATATCACAAATGAGCAAGGGAAGAAAAACATCTGGATTTTAATCTAGTTATCTTTAATATAATCACCTCAGAATAGCTCCTGCGACTTGCAGCTGAGTACATAAAATAGATTAATGATAAACTAACATTTATTCACAGAACTATAAGCAAGTAGTTTTTAAAACAGTTTTATTGAAACAGACATAATTCTCATATCATACAATGTACCTGTTTAGAGTGTACATGTCAGTGGTTTTTAGTGTATACACATAGTTTTGCAACCATCACAAGCAAGTGTTTTTTAACCACTCAAAAATTTCTCCATTTTTTTTAGGAAGATGCTTGCTCAGCTACTAGTCTCTCAACTGACACCATACATCTAAACAAGCAATTTCACTCAGCATTTTATTGACAAACCACTTTTATCAGAATGCCAGGGGCTATCTGGGTGCAATTCTGTGAAAGAATGATTTGGACATTTACACTGGATCATTTGGGATTCCAAAGTAAATTCACCTGAAAGCTTACTTAGCGTGAATGCGAATTTCCATGCAGCTTGATGAATGCCAGGCTGAAGAAGATTGATGATGGAAAAAAGGGGGAACTTCAGATTCACTTTCTGCAAAAGCATAGCCATCAGATTTGATTAAAGACTACTTTGGGGTCAGATGCTCTTTAATGCTCAATTGTCAAGTGATTCCCACCTCTGTAAAAGGAAATACACATTTCTATGGCATCCAAAAGGGCACCCTTGCAGTGTGTGTGTGTACATGCATGTGGGCGTGTGTGACTCTTACAGTGCACCATACTACTCCAAGTAACAGAAAAAAAATCATCCAAAAAGTAGTTATTGTTTTTGAGGATAGTATTAGGAGAAAAATAGTAAAAGATACATAGGAAAAAAAGATGGTCTGTGAATCATCGATAGTTTTCTCAGGGATAATTGTTTTATTTAAAGCCATGAGCATGCTATTTATGCTTCTGGTCACTCACATAGTTCTTTGGAACTTTCTTTTTTTTCATTTGTCTGTTAGGAATCAATATTTAGCTTTTTACTTCCTCATATATTTGGTGAGATATATCTATTAATAGATTAAGATGAATTTAATAATGCAGCTGACTGTGAATTTATATTTAGCTTCATGTTGTAATGTACATATGTCTTCTGTGAGTTCAATTGTTACTTTTAGAAAATAATTGGCTCTCTGTTGTGTCAGAAAGTTTGTTGTATAATATGCAGCTCTCCACTGGCATCAGAATTCAAAGTTGAAAATCCATGTATTAACAAAATGCCCGGAATCTGACATTGTATTTGGTGATGAGGAAAGCTAAGTACCACTTTGTGTGAACTGGAAAAGTGACACAGACCATGTAAAAAACCAAAGCAACTGTGCTTTCTACCCAGATAAGGCAGGATATTTGTATAGCTCCGGAAAAGTTGCAAACAAGAAACTATAACTGTAATAGGACACATCAAATTCTTTAGAGTTCTTGTACAATATTATTACTATTTTGCCAGCATAGAATCAGTATCTAATCAAAGTTATTTGTTGCTATATACCTGTTTTAAAAATAATTTTAAGGAAATTTAGAAGAGAAAAATAATAATTATGTGTATGCTATATGTGTAAACATTTGTGTATACTTGTGTATGTGTGTCTATGTGTATCTTATTTAGAATTTCCTCACAAGCCACCTGTTGGATTCTCATTTTGAATTGCTGCAGTCTTTCTGAGACTAATTTAATTAAGAGAAAGCGAATCTCTAGCCCGGATACTCAAAATGATGTGTTACTTGCTCATTGTCATTTCTTGAGTTATTATAAAATCAGAGGAGCAAAATAATATTATACTTTTATATTTTTGAAGTGTTGTGTGTAACAGCAGTAAAGTAGAATCAAATATTAAAAAAAAATTAAAAGGCTTGTAGCTAATACCCATTTTCTGAAATCCTTGCCTACAGTACTTAAAACTTATCTATTTTGGTGTGTAATAATGCTCAAAGCTCCTGTTCCCTCATGACTTCAATGATCTCAAAGTATAGGAAGATAACTCAAGCTGTGACTAGCCTTTTAAAAAACCAAATAAATTAGCTTAAATTCTCCCACAAGCTTGGGATTGTTAATTAATTCAGCCTCAGTCCATTATACAATTATAATTTAAGCTCTTGGTCCCTACATCTGTTAGCAATGGAAAGTAATGAAAGAAATAATGTTGATGATGATTTATCATGACTTGCCAAGAGTGGAATAGTAAATGAAAGAGAAAGGCTCTTTCTGGATTAAAAGACCTGGATGGAGATCACAATTAAGCAGTTGACTAATACTTTTCATTATTAATTGATATTTTCCTTTAATTTCTCTCTTAGTAACTTAAGCAATAAGTAAATTCACATGCTAATTAGTTTTTTATTCTAAATATCTTTTGAAGCTTCAAAATTTGATTCTTTTTAAAAAAAATCACCAAAATATGGTTATTTTGGATATATTTTTTTTAAATTCTATACTGCTTAGTAGAATTGAAAATTTTTGAGGCTTGATAAGAACTTTCAAGATAACCAAATAACTAATTTTTTTTAATGAATTAATTTAACTGTTTCATTTTTCTTTTCTTTTTTTTTTTTAATGTTATACCACAGTCTTTGATCTAAACTTCTTGCCATCCACTTTGGGATGCTGTTAACTCACCAGAGGTGATAGTTTGAATCATCAGTTCTTGGGAATGTGTTCAGAAAAAAAGTGCTTGAAAAAAATTAACGTAAAAATGTCAACCAAGTTGAGGAAGGGATAGACAAAGTCTGAGAAACTATGTACTCATACAAACTTAAAAACAAGATTTTCAATTCAATGCTTTTAAAAATATTTTTGGCAAAACTGATCTCAGTTAACTTTGAAAATAATTTAATAACATGCTTTCATAACTCAGTGTCTTAGTGAATTCAGCATTTTAGGGAAAGATAAATTTAGCCAACTTAAAGTAGGATCTTACTTTATTTTAGCGAGAAGACCTCTGGTCTTATAACTGATTTAACTATATTTTTCACTGTTTGGCTAGTATCTGGAAGTGTATTTGAAAGTTTGTAGATTGTTTAAATCGTGGGATGAAGGGGAGATAATCACAAATGAAAATTTATTCATGCTGAAAAATGCCTCAAGAACTTTGAGATTCTATCCCATTTAACACCTTGATGATTCAGGAGATTGAACAGTAGTTAATGAAAGTTGCAAGTGGGTCCAAATTAATAGATGTTACCCAAGGATATTAAGAATAAAGACAAATTTTTAAATGAAGAAACAAAGATAGTTTAAAAATTCACTCAATGAATAATTCTGGAAAACAAAACTAAATTGTGACTTGTGGGAATAGTGTTAAAATGCCATTCTAAGAGATTTCATGATATTCATAAAATGGCATGTTAATTGTGCTTCTACACAGATGGGATAGACGAGCGTAGCATTGAATTACATCTATTATTTTAAGTTGAGACATTTTAGTATCAAAGTATACATATTATATGATATTAATAAACTAGAATCATTGACAGTAAAAAAGAAGAGCTACAGTAGAGTTAGTTATATACTGGAGTTAGTTATATATATATATATACCAGAATTAGTTATACACTTGGCATGTTCTGAGATATATAAAATATATGAAAATCAAATTATGTAAATGAAAATGCTGTCACAAAATAAGCCCATGTAGGCAGAATAAATTTATTAATTTTTCAAAAGTTGTAAGACCTCTAGTTGATATCTTTTATTTACCTTATTTGATAGTAAAGTTATATTGTGTTGGTATTCTCTGGAATGTTTATTGGCTCTTTTCAATTTCTAATTTGTGTCAGTAATAACATTTATGCATAACAAAAATATGTTATAGACTGGTTTGTAAATGGAAGAACACTTTGGTATATAACATTGATTACTATATGGTATCCAAATGGGATATATTTACCTTAATATGTTTTCATTAATTTCTAAATTGTCTACATGTTCCGCTGTCCTTACCATATGAAAAGAAACTTGCCAAAATATTTCCAGTATTATTCACTGTACTTTGAAAATTAAAAAAAGACATTAATTTTTCTTTAGTGGATGAATTTAAAACTGTAAGGGCTTACTACTGATTTAGCTCATAGTAACTTTTAAAAATGTACTGATTTTTCTGAAAATTTACAATCAAAATGATTTTATTTTTTTTCCTTATTAATACTATGTTGTTCAGTTCTGCTTTTGCTTCTAAAATAAGGAAGAAGAGGAGGAGGAGAAGCAAAATAAAGCAAATAAGAATAAAGCCAAACTGCTTCACTCTAATCTAAACCTGTTCAATTTAATATATTCAGATATATACCTGCTGTTTTCCATCTTGATCAATCACTTCAATAGAAAACAAGATAATTTTTTTCTGAATATATTTGGATTCTATATTAATTTTTAAAGAACTATATATATTGCTTGCATGCTTAAAATAGTTTAATTAGAATGTTTGCTTTTTAATTTGACAATTGATTCTTATGTAATTTGGAAAGAGTACTTGCCAACAATATCAGTAGCAAGAAAAAAAATTTTAGTGCACTAAATTAATGAATTTGAGGCTAAAATAGACATTTTATTAGAATGTATAATCTAATTGGAAGATGGATAATACACAATTTCATGGACAAACTGCATAATTTCTAATTCAATGAGTCTTGAAAATTTTACCACTCAACAACTTTCACTAAATTAAAAAAAAATTCAAGTATATATGGCAGCAAACAAGAGTAGTCTCACTTTACAATGCTCATATTGAGAAGGCAGGCAAGTTAGGAATTCCCCAGTTTCACCAAATAAACAGGGTCTTTTTCTGACCGGGGCCATCCTAGAGTAGTTCCTTGAAGGGAAAGTCATTTCATTTGCTTTCTCCCCCTGCAGTTACAATGTGAAACATAGGATTATGAGAGAGACTTCAGGACCCTATGCCTATCCAGGAAAAATCTTCACTTTCTTCAGAGTACAACTGGGTGGCTTTATCTCAAGGCAAAATCTACTCATATATGGGTTGAAGAGTTGAACTGTTTTCAGTGTTGGATTGAAAATCTTTAAATCACGATCTTGACAGTTGCCCCTGGGCATCCTCTCCCTTTCTGTATTTATTCACCAGGAGTTAAGTTTATGTGTCTTTATGTTTGCTCTAATAGATTTCTCTTGTGCACATTTTAGGCTGTAGATGTGGCTTTCTCTGCATTTGTTAGTTTGATGTCATCTAATTTCTTCCATCTGGGAAATGTCATTGCTTCTGGTTAACTGATAGAAACTTTTTGCTTCTGGTTAATGGATAGAAGCTTTTTTATTTCCAAAATTGTTATGAATATATTCTGCAAAATGGTCCCATTTGTGGTTTTTAAAAAATTTAGGACTTGAGGAGAGGTGGATGCATGTGATCAGTCTGCTTTTTTCATATAGTTTTATTCTCTCCAGACAATAGTCTGAAAGTAGGCATTTAAAGAAACAAATTCATTTTATCTTTACAAACTGGTATTAAAAATGATCAGTGCTAAACACAGTGACATATTCAGATATATAGCTTTAATGGGCAGTCAATAGCCTATTCTTTTCTAAATTGCAACTCTATGATGATAGGATTTATTTTAAAACTCAGGATGGGTGTGTTAACAGTTGATGGGATTCTCCCTCATTCTTCCATATCTGTTTCTTTTTTGTTCCATTGTATAACTCCTTTGTTTCTCTCTTTTTCACTTTTATCTCATTCTATATTATTTTTATTTTTCTCTATTTTCCTATTCATTTATTACATATTCTGCCAGTAGTATTCCGGCATATATTGTTAGCCCCTCTGATTGGATATAAAAATTTGATGACCCCTATCTCTAACCTAAGTTACTAATTTGACAAATTCATTTAATAAATGTTGGATTTCTACTATGTATCAAGTAATGTCCTAGTCGTTAGAAATAGGTAAACAAAGTCCTAGTCTCAAGGAAGTTTGTACTGTCAACATCTGTCCTAGTACAGAAGTCACTGTGACTATCGAGCACTTGAAATGTGACTAGTGCAAAACAGGCTATGCTTTACATGTGAAATAGATGCCAGATTTAAAAGATTACTACATAGAAAAGAATGTAAAATAGCTCATTGATAATTTTATGTGGATATATTAAATATATTATGTAAATGAATTTCATTTTTTTTTTACTTTTTTAATGGTCACTGCTAGAACATTTTACATTCTACTTCTACCAGACACTGGTGCTGTATGAACTGGATAGCTCATGAATATTTCCTGATTTTCATGGTAAAACAGCAATCATTAAATTTCTGGGTTTTTTTGGAAAATAAAATATTTTTCAGTTAATTTTTCTCCCAATTTTTAGTTTAGTTTGGACTATAAACTTCTGGAATATATATATATATACACACACATATACATATATATGAAGCTCAAAACAGAGAGATTAGATGGTTCACGCAAAATTACTTAGGGAACAGCTGCCAGACAAAGTAAATTGAAATCTCATAGCTTTCAAACACATGCCTATGTATAATAAGCTGTAAGGAGTAACAAATATTGGTGGCATGAAAAAGAAAAACAAATATTCACTAATAATTTCAGGGAAGTAACATGGGTTAATCAGGTTAATGTTTTCGCCTTGTTCCCCAATGGATGGAGGCTGAATATCATCTGTCAGTGTCTCTACTGATGCCGCTATAAAGAGACATAAATTTGATGTCTTGAACAATAGAGTATAATTAACAGTGTTCAATATGATGATATTTGAATAAATGAAAATGCAAATTGAAAGATATTAAAATAGTGTTAATTTTAATAATTATAGTTATAACATGGAGAATGGTGAATTTCTAATTTTAGATTTGATAAAATAATTAAAAATAGAATAGTCCCTATATTAGACTTTATGAAAATAAACTGACTTTTAACTGAGGGGCAGTTTATTATAGAAACCTGTTTACTTAGAAAAATGCATCTATTTCTACAGAATCAGTTACATTATACCTTAACATTTGGGGAGTTAGAGCCTTAAAATTTTACTTCAAGGGTTGAACTCCAGCACTAAAAACATGGCCCAACATGTTGATATACAATTTTAGTATTTTAAAAGTTTTTTTTGATTATATAGGATGATAACATCTCCTGAGTTTAAATAGAATACAGTTTAAAATTTGTCACTTGTCATTAATAAGAACACAACTGTCCTAATTTTATTCTGAAAAACAAATCTTTGAAAGTCTCTGATTGCTTAAAAAAAAATACCCTCAAAGCTTACCATGGCATTGAAAACCATGACACAGATTTGCAGCAGAGAGGTGCAAATACATATGTAACTAATGACTTGAAGAGTCTTTGATTGTTATTTGGTTATTGAATTAGTTACATCATCTTAAAATTACTATTTAAAGAGTACTTATTTGCTTTCTATGCTAGGGAATGATAACAAATACTGATTGAGTGCCTGCTATTCACCAGTCACTCTGCTAGATACTTTTTATAAACATCTCATTCTAGTCTTTTAGTCTCATGATAATCTCACCAGGTAATTCTCATTGTCTTTATTTTAAACATGAAAAAGGACTAAAACTAAAACTGTTTCATTCATCTTTGCTAAAGTACCTAACCAAGCATTTATTTTATAATAAGTATTCAATGAATATTTGGTGGATAAATATGTTAATCAGTGTATATTATAAATTCCTTAAGGATTATGTCCTTGATGTGCTTGCAGGTTTAAATGAGTGGAAAATCAAAACAGACTAAAAGTGTTGATTGGTCATATTTTTCTTTGGATTATGTAAATAGTCTGGTTCTCAAATCAGAGGGTGTTAACTTATCAAGATATTTAAATAGTTATTTTTCTCCATATTTCTTCATAAACTGTCATTGTTCCAGTTTTAAAATTTGCACTGATGGTAGGTGAGCTTACTTCTAATTTTGTGTTCTGTGATGCTCATTCTAAATTTGATAAACCAGAGTATCCTCCCTCAAGTTACTGTAGCAATTTTATACACTTTAAATTGAAAAGAACCTCCTCAAGGGAGATTACTTTTTCTTCAGCTGGGGTTATTTTTACCCAATATTGGGTTATGGACCCAAATCCTACGGAAATATTTCCCCTAGTTAACTATCTAATGTAGTTTCCCCAGTATGCTTGCAAATTTTAATTTACTTTGACTACCAAAAGGATGATCTTATAGCTTGGCCAAATTATAGAATGTTAAGCCTATTGAATATTGCTTCAACACATTTAATCCACTTTACCCTCAAGGAAATACATGCCTGGGTTTCATTACCTAGTATCGTGCATAGAGAACTCATAGGATTTAGGCATACAGCCTTTTTTCTAGTGATCATTGCTAATTTTTTCTCTTTAGTTGAGGGGAAAAGATGTTGAGGGCAAGATATTTTAGCAAAATATATTGATCAACCTTTAATACTTTAAACAGAAGATGTCTAGAGGTCAAACTATATAACTTCAAATAGTTCTGGTCTTTTACAGCTTCTTCAGAACCTTTTAAAGAAATACCACTTGGAGAATGGATGTAGGTAGCAATGAGACGTTTCATAGAGAAAATGCCAGTTCTAAATGTTATAAACAAAATTGTTTCCTCAGACTCATTCATTTATAACTAGTATCTAAATAATATGAAGTGTTATACATTCAGGATTCTTGCTGTCCTCTGCAAAGAATGTATGAATGAGAAAAACTAATTATTTTTGTGAATAATTCCGAATATACTATAATTTGGCTGGTAATATTCAGAAAAATGAGGTCCATATTAATTCAGATTCAGTTAATATTTAATACCTATTACATGCCAGACGGTGTGCCTATGTTTTTTCAATGATTGGCATTTATGTCAAAATCAACAACCAAGTATTTTTATTAGACAACTCTCATCTGAGCTCATTCAGCTCTGTATCAATTTTTCTATAAAATTGTGGAGGAATTTTTTTTGGAGAGAATTAAGGTAGAGATAGAAAATACAACAACTCCTTTCTCAAAAATTCAGATAATGTTGTCTCTTGGTTATAATGCATGGATCGGGAACTTCAATCTAGTATTCCGTTAAACATGTAAGAAGATGCAATGCTGCTATTCAAAAACATTAGTCTACCTTTGGCTGCTCCTAGAGAACTCTTTGAAATAAAGTGTGGTGGCCTGTTCTGGGGCAAAGAAAATCAAATATTTTAATTTTCAAAAGAAAATATTAATTTGCATCATGTTACCTGCTATTTAAAGCAACTACATGAAATCTCTGTATTTTAAACACTAGACTGTGATCTCAATCTCATATGGTGTATGTGATAGTAAAAGACACAAAATAATTCTTATTTGAAAGGACCAGTCCTAGAAACATACTAAATGTTTATTCTCCTCAATTCTCTATGCTTCTCATGTAGATAAATGATTAGAAATGGAAAACCTTGTCTGTATTACATAAAAACTGTGCTGAAATGCATTTCAGAACAGCAATCTAATATTGTGTTCTTGGTGGACATAAAAAAGGGCAAAGTGGTAGCTATTTCTGCATACTTTTTATAACTAGTATTGAATAATTTTATTATGCAATTCAAAGTACTATTGCAATATATTTTTAAAGCATTAGTTAAAATTTCCTTTTTTTTTTTTTTGCCAATAGTCAGCATGATTTATTTTTGCCTGGGGATCCAAGAGCTAATATTTGTATTTAGTCAGAGGAACTACCCTGCTGTCAGATTAACTCTTTGCTCTCCTCATCTCTTCTTCCTCTATTATGAGAACGATAGCTTTTAGAGCTAATGGGGATCTGAAAGGTCATCTGATCCAGTTCTTTGGTTAGCATAGGGGGAAACTGAGGCTTTGAGAGACTAAATGACTGAGCCCAGGATACACAGATAATGAGTAACTGAGCTCTGACTGGAATGTAGGCCTTCTGACTTCAAGTTTGATGTACTTTTTATTTTGAAGTCTGTTCTCTTACTCAATAATTTAATGATAATTTGGCCTTTCATTTTAAACTATCTCAAATGGTTTTTGGAAGTATTTCAGGAATAATGTGTTATGGGAACCAAAATATTTTTTAGTCAATTAAAAATGCCATCCAGAAATCTTACAATTAAATCTTATATTAACAGAAGACATAAGTAATTTTAATTGGTTTTTATTTAAATTATTATATTTTCTAAGTGTCAAATAACTTTGGGTAAGTAAATTTGTAAGTAACTCTTCATAATAAACATTTCCAAAAACAATATGAATAAATGCATCCAAACTTTAAGAAGTAAATTAGAACACTAGTAAAAAAAAATAAGTGGCAGCACCAAATGTTAGGATATAAATTTATTCAGAAACTGGACTGCTTTTACCAGGCAGGCACGTTAGGACATGCAGTTTAATAAATATTGAATAAAATAAGGAAGAAATGTGAATTTGATGAAGTTTTCTGGCAATTAGAGCAATTTATTTCACTATTAACATGACAAGCTCTAAATGGAAACCAGCTATGGATGAAAATGCAATTTCATTGCTTGGTATTCCCAGTGCCATGTAATTAACTAAAGAAATGGGGCAGAGGGGCAAAAGAGTGTCCATGGCTGACTGTTCTAGCAAAGCAACCATCCATCATGCAGGAGTTTCCTGCGCCTCACAGTGCTAAGATGGGGTTTGTGAGTTTGTGTATACTCAGAGAGGCTTTCGTTTATAGAGTTTGTTTGTTTTCTTCTTGAAATACTGCATCTCAAATGGGAGGAAAACAATAGTCTTGCTGAATTAGAAATGTCAAGTGCAATTAAATATTGTATTTTTGGGGGAGTGGTCAGACATAGAGTTTTTACTTCTTTATAAGAAAATCAAATAAAAGCAGAATACTACTATATATTATCTACTGTTGCACATAAGCAGGAATCTTATGTTATTATATTTTTAAAGCATTCAACTGGGAATGTTTATCAATATATATGTATATGTGCATGTTCAAATATAATATTGACAACTTAATTAGCTGTTTGTGCATAAACAACCAAAGTAAATATTTCACATGTTTAGCAGATTTACTTATACAGATACCATTGGCTTCAAATAAATTATTTTAGCATGTCTAAAAAACATTGAGGCTATTTTTACAATCATATTTTCTCAGAATAACCACTTTGATTTTTGAATATGTTTCTTTTTAAAATTCATTAAGTTTGTGTACTTAACAGATACATTTCTTTTAATGTACAGGGACATGATTAGGAACATAATCTATAATTATGTAAATGTTGTAATTGCTTGTGTTTTATTTGTATTTAGTTTTAAAATTTATTTTTTATCAATTGTTGCCATGTAGTTATTTTGTGGTGACATTTTAATCCATAAAAACTATCAAACGAAGTCATAATATTTTACATTCCAATTTCTACCATATTGAGGCATACTGGAAATGTTTTCAAAATATTAGGGAGTCAGGTTTTTTTTTGCTTTGATTCATCTCATGGTAGTTTCCCTTGATAGAGAAAATGTATGACTCTAATATTAAGAATGTGAGGAGTTATACAACCATCATATAGGTAGTAGAAACAGAATTACAGAAATATGGAGTGTATTTTTCTGTACAATCTTGACCAATTAAATACTATTTATTTTTAGAAGAATACTCATAAAATCACTATTAGTGGAATAAAAATTATTAATATATTAACCAAGATAATTTATGCACAGTATTTCACAAAGTGTCTTGTTTAGAGTACGTCCTCACTAAACAGCTTACATTAATACTGAGAATAGACCAATTAGTTTTTCTTTATTTTGGGAGTACTGGCTCTCCGAAAAGAGTAATGACTTAGGGAATAGATTTGGTTCTGCTAAATGTACAAAAATCAAGAAGTCTTAGTTATTATTGTATCTGGTTTCAAAAGGAAGGAGACTGGATCAACCATTATAAAATAATAAAATGGCATTTATAAGTTGGGCATTCATAAGTTTCAATAAATATTTTTCTTTTTTATATGAAGAAAATATTTTAAGTGCCTTATTAGTATTTTAATGTTAAATTTATATTTCTCTCGTTATTGGCTAATTATATATATACACACACACACACAGGTACGCATACACACGTATATACTAACATATACACACAATGCTAAAATTAATATTTAGAATTGTTATGGATTCTAATCTTTCTCTGATTACATATAAATTAGGTTTCTAGACACTGCTTTTTTATTGTAGGTTTCAATATTTCTTCTCTATTGAAATTGCTCTAAAGAACTTTAGCTTTTTTAGTTACTAGAAGGGCTCAGGTTCTTGAGGACTAAATATGGAAACCTTACAGGGTGGAAAATGGCCATGTGAATTTTGTGTCAACCTTCCACCCTTGTGGCATCATTAGATTCTGGTCCAGTTCTGATTTATGTCTTGCATGAGAAATCAAATGCTCATTGATGCTTTTTCAATAACTTGGCACATTTTGGGCAATTTCTGTGGGGGTGGCTAAGAATACATTTGGACACCTAGATTGATTGGTAGAAATAAGTCTCTGGATATGCTACAAATAAAAAAAAATGTGTTCTTTATCAAGCCAGTACCATTTGCCCAGGCCAGCCCAGACACAGGCCAAACGTGTTCTCATGCATGTTGACTTTAGTGTGTGGAATAAATTTTCTAAGACGTTGAACAAAGTATTTTTGTTACTAGTTTATTAGAATGTTTCCATATTCAGGTATAGTTTGGAATGGCAGGGGAAATTGGGAGAGAATTAGTTTCACGGGCTTTCCGTAATTGGTTCTAAAATACACGTTGCCAAACACCTCTCCTCTACCACCACTGGTTGTACAGAAATATTTTATAATTTCTTCTTCCACATTCCTCTTGAATTTCTAAACATCCCTTAGTTTTGATTCTGCTGAAAGCATTTTGACCAAGTCACATTCTCCACAACAATATTGCTGGTATACGTATGGTTTGAAATCTCCAGTATCTGATATTGCTTATCATGTCTCTGTAGAAATCAAAGCATAAGTATAAAAGAAGAAAGATAGTATACTTTCTACTTTTTGAGTTGAAAAATTAGGAAAGTTATCTATTTTTTAAATCATTTGTCTTTAGTTGGTTTCCCCCTGTTTCCATTGTTCCTACTTTTAATTTTGTTATAGAGTCCATTTCAAAAGATATTTCTTCTTCCCTGCACTTCTACCCTGCATTAAATATTTATAAGATCAGCTAAGTGTCTCAGGGAAAACATGGCTTTGTGAAAACAAGAACATGGCTAGTAGCAAAAGCTGACTCTGATTTCAAATATTTGTCTTTATTTTAAAACTACTCAATTCTGAGTTCTTGATCATAATACTTGATTTGGACTCACCAAAACTAACTATACTTTTGGGAAATGTAGTCACATATTAAAAATATAGTGGCTTGAATAAGTAATCTATTACAAAATTAAACTCTAATTCTAAGATGTATTTAACATTCAGGAAGACTTCCATAAGACTACTACCAATTTTTACAACTTTCAGGGCTTAAGTAGTATTAAACACGTGCTAGATAAATAGAGTCTGTTCTCAGGATTTACAAGGATCAAATATCAGTAGAACGAAGTTCCTCCCAATTTGTGAACTTAAGTCTGTTAGAAAGTAATAAATGTCTTTATAGCTGTGGATAAAGATCCATTCCTATACTGGCATGATCTAGCAGAGGGTATAATCAAATATACATAATTGGAGTGTTTTGTCAATAAAGTGAAATAGGGAGAAATCCTGAACATCCTTCCTGTCTGAAGCTCCCTAATCCATTAAGCACTGAAGGAGACAGAAATATGGAGAAATGCTCACTTTTGCTGAAAGGCACTGCTTTTCCTGCCCTTTCTATAAATGACAGTTAAGTGATGATGGGGTAATTCGGGGTGGTTTTCTGCCTCCTTTTGGTCCACTTACCCCTAGAATGCAAATGTGAATCTTCCTCCACCTAAGAAAATAATAAACTTAGGTCTTTCTTTCTCCCTCCACTCCTCTTCTTTCCCCATTTTTCCCTCATCCTCTCTTCTTTCTCTTCGGCTTCCTTTATTCTTCTTTCTCTTCCCCCCCTTTCATCTTTTCTCCCTAAACACCTTTTCAGGAGTGAATCTCCTCTATTACTTGTTGGGATAAACAATTTTTTATGTCTATACATAGAAATGATAGCTTCAGAATTAAGGAAAGATAATTCATTTAAATGGAAATGAAATACATGCTCATGTGTGTTTTCTTAACAATCACAATTAAGTGCTATCTTAAAATAAAATCCCACTAATTACTTAGGCAAATCTAAAATATTTATTCATGTTTTACAGAAGGTCATAATATTTTATCCTTCTGGAGGTTCACAAGAGCCATTCATCTCTTTCTTCAATTACAGAAATTATTTGACTTTTGAGATACTGCTTCCCTAATAAAAATAGAGAAGGTGATTGCTTAGAAAATTCTGAAACTCATATTTTGCCAATGTTTTATCATACTGCAATTATATGAGGTAATAAAATGGACTCTAATTCACCCCTTATTTTGATGGCTTGTAAATTCAAACACATGCAGTTGTGGAAGAATAGCTGTTATACCACAAGATTGATTCTGTTATACTGAACACTGCTAGAGTAGATATTACACAACAAGGAGATTTTATACAAATAGCTTATGTCTACTCTATAGCTTATGTCAAGCGATTATTAAACATTTGTATTAAATATATTGTCTTCTTATCAGCACATATCTAATAACTCCAGGGAGAGATGTAAAGAACTGATGACTTTTCTCAATTTCCTGTGTACCAGGTGATCTAGATATAAAACCCCAGTGAACAGTTTATTGAAGAAGGTAGTGTTGGCTTCATAATACAAATGGGTAAACTGAGGTTCACAACATTTAAGTAACTTGCCCAAGATCACATGTCTAGTAAATGGCATAATCAGTCTGCCCAAATTTAAATCAGATGATATTCCAACTACCCCACATTAGCTAATGGTTATAATGAGAGTGTATCAAAAGCAACAAGGCACAGTAGTGGTCAAGTATGTCTTATATCCTTAGTGACATAGGATACCCCTGCCAATGTTACCCTTGTCAATAGCGTTGCATTTCTTGAAAGTCTTTTATCTTAAAAGTTGTATGTGGATTTTCAACTTTATGTTTTTATTTTAAAAAATAAGATGTGATGTTATTTTTCAAAGCTCAAAACTATGTTTACCCCATAAGTTACATGCCTCCTGGGCCACATATTCATTTTTAAGAAGCAGAGAATTATGATGACATATGGATTTCAGGACCTCTGAGGGAACTTGCATGGGGGGACCATTAATATTGTATGTGCAAATGGTAATGCCTAGAAGTGTGTGGTGTGTAATCTATGAATCCATATGCATCAGCACTGACAATATTAGGTCCTGTTAACAAAAGTTACTACACTGGAGAGAGTTCCAAATTTGTCATGTTTACCAAGATATGTCCAACACCTAGCAGGATGACTGGTCAAATTAAATGCTTAATTAATATTAGTTGATTGAATAAACTATTTCAGAGTCACATGATATAACACAGATTAAGACAAATTTGTGAGATGTATTACAGTGCTCGTATTTTGTTCAGTGAGATATATTGGTCTCTAATCTTTAATTCAATTCATTTTACCCTATTTAAAATTTTCAGGTTATACATTACAGGGAATTGGGATACGCCTAATGAATACATGTGATGTTTAAGTTTCTTTTTGTTTAACATTGTAAGAAAAAACAAAGTAAAGGAAAAATAGAAGCGATAATATAATATCTGGGGATTTTCAGATATTAGAGTATAACTGTTATAGAGGAAGACATGGTAAGATGAAGGCAGGTCCTTGAATCAGGAAAGGAAAGGTTTATAATGTTTTGAAAGTGCTAAAAAAAAAAGCATATCAATGCAAACTATCTAACAGTAATGATCCAGCCAAGTACTAACTACTTGTACAAATTTGTAAAAGTACAAATCTTTTAACATAGTTTATGGGAAACACTTTTAATGGAAGCATATTCTTGTTTAATAAAGGACATCAATGAAGAAATATTTTGCTTTCCAGACATCTTTTTGAATCAAAACTGTTACCTATAAAGGGTCTTTACTTTGTAGAGACCTGAGTGAAGCACATGCAGAGGTACTGTGGTATTTTTCTAAAATTTATCTTTATAATGTCTGAGTGAAACAGACAGAAGTAGTGATATTTGCACATTAAAGGGATACGTTTACGCAAGAGTCAAAAACATTAAGATTCGATCCCAGGTTCTCTTAGTCCATTGTTAATGGTTCATCTAAAAATCGAGGTAGTTCTATCACCCTTATGTTTTGAGCGTCTCATGAGATAATATAGCAGATATATTTAACTCTGGCACCTTGTTTGTGGTGAATAAGTGGTTCCCGTCACCCCACTCCTCTTATCACATCTCGATTTACTGCTTTCTTAGTTTTTAGTCATTATTCAAAACAGTTTTCTTGATATTTTTTGTAGGCTGGGATATTTTAAAAATCTAATCAAAGTTAAGGACATTCTCACAAGAAAAATTCAGATGTACTACTCTACTTAAAATTTTAGGGTCACATTTGTGAAGCTCTTGGTTAAAAAACATGCGAACCCTGTATAACAACATATATGTTTTATTTAATAGTCCTATTTATATTTGACTGCTTAGATTGGTTTTATGTAATTGACAGTGTTTTAAAATGTTAAAATCAAGAGCATGTGAATATGGGTCACACACACAAAATGAAAGAAGGTATAGTGTGCAAGTTGATATTCTCAGGGGACTGTTCAGCAGAAGGGTACAGTGTTAGATGTAATTTGTTTATTGACAATCTCCAACAATGGTGCAGTGAACCAGCAAACACCACAAAAGTAATGAATCCTTTCCTCTTTTAAGTAATTATATTTGAACAGTTCAAATTAACCTGTGGTTTGAGGCTACTGCTTGGGCGAACTAATTCGCTGATGTAATGACTTTTCTCATTTTTGCTTCAATGATTTAGGTAACAAGGGAGGGGGAAATGAAAATGTGGGGCTATGAGTTTATATTTTAGTGAAAAGATATGCTGTTTTCTGTGAGTCACATTTGAAGACTATCTCCAACTGATTTAATGTAGGACAGGGTAGTTAAAATGTCAAACTTGAAACAAACAAAATTTCTGCCATGCTATGCAGCAGTATTATGCACAAAACAAACTGAATTGAAAGAGATAGATAGTTTGTGAAAAACTATTATAAAGATTCACCAATCTTTTTCAAACAACAGACTGCTGTTTGGTTGGCTATCACTGCTCATTAGTGCTTGAAATCTGTTTCCAGGGGTCTGCTGCTTATTCTGATGCCTAAGATGGTGATACCATGCTGGCATTATTTGGGCTATTATTTCTAAATAATGCTATATCATTACCTCTGTGTCCCTGCCATTATTATATATAGATATTCAGTAATGAGACTCAAAGGAAAATCTCAGGGGAAGGTTTCACAGCACCTAGGACAGTTCCTTTTACATGGTCGACACTCAAATATTCGTGGAAGAAATACATGCATTTAATGAGAATGTATGCCTTCTTATATGGTTTATAAAACAATGAGTACTTTACATACTTTTTCATATTACATATTTGTAAACAACTTAAACCTTCCCATAAATTGTTTCTTAAAATTGAGAAGATAATCATTGCATTCTTCAAAAAGGGATTGGCCAGCATTAATAGCAATATTAGGATTTAATGAACCATAATGATTCCAAAATGTATGGCAAAAGTAATTGATGTCATTATGAGCTGTGAGCTCCTGTCTTATTTATAATGTAGGGAAGCAGTGTAGCATGTTGGTCTGATTTGTTAGTCATTTCTTGTATTATTATCTGTGTGTGATCTCATACATGTGTCACTCTTTTGGTCTGTGAGATGGTATCAGTAATTATAATACCTAGCTCACAAATTATAATGAGGGTTAAATGAGATAATTTATATAAAGCCTTTAACTCAGTGACTGACACTTTAAAAACTGAGCTCACAATAAATATTAGCTATTATTATGATAATTATTATCATGTAAAGTATTTCACAATGAAAGAGAACTTGCTATAGAATACATTAGACTATTATTTCCAGATGAAGAAAATGACATATAACTATTTGAGGTAATTATTCCTCCCAGTTTTGAGGGCTTCTTTAAACTTTGGTTTATCTGATATTTACTATATCCATTAAAATGCTACTCACCTAATTTCTGTCTCAACAAAAAAATCATTTTGCTATTGCTTCTGATTTTGTTGTATCTTGTGGAGGCAGCTCTGCAAAAAGCATGTTCTTTAATTCCTTTGGTGAAGCTCTTAGTAAATGTTTTGCATATGGAAAGGTTCTAAGTGAGGATAATGAGAAAGATTAAAGATGGTAGTATCCTAGACATGAGAGGCAGTGAGTTCCTCAGGTAGTGTAAAATAGGGAAGAAGTTCTACTCTTGTCTTGCCTACAGTGAGCTTCTTGAAAGGACTCTGCAGACTTGACAGGGGCTGAGGACTAGTTATGACAGTTCCTCGGGGAAAACTATTTTCCAATAAGAAAAGCTACTCTGGAGTTTTTCTTTCTCTGAAAGAAAAATTGTGATAGCCATAGAATATTGTTTTTTAATTCCTAACAGCAAAGTTAGAACACAGAAAATATGCAATTTTTATCTTCTGAATTAGATGATACAGAAAGATAAACAAATCTGTGATTGTATTTATTCATGATGTAAAGCACATACAGAGCATTTCACTCCATGTAGAAACTGATCTTTTTTTACTAGATGGTATAGAATATGATTGATCTTCAAGCAGCATAAAAGAACATTAATGAAAAGTGACAATGTTCTACCTAGAGCAGTCCAATTGTCTTTTAAGTTCTTTATGATTTGTTCAGTTTCCAAAAGATTCTTGTTAAAAAGAACTATTAGTGAAAACAAATTGTAGTAAGATAATAATACATTTTCCTCAATATTTTACATTTCAAACAAAACATAATTAAAGCATCAGATTTCAGCACTGTCTTCCATCTTCAAATAAGAAAATGTTCTTACTTATTTGCTACTTCATTATTTTTATGACTATATTGAACTTACTTTATTTCAAAATTCAAATATTTTTACATTGAATTTGCATTTATCAGTTTTTCATGTAGTATTTTAAGGAAGTTTGGTCAAAAATATCTTTATAATAAATAATGGACTCATTGCTATTGGTCATTTGATATATACAATTACATTAACTTAAAATTAGATTTGAGTATGCATTATATACACCCTTTTTCATCATCTTTCTAGGTTTTCTGGAAATATTTACTTTATTTGAGATTATTAAAATATTAGACATGTTTATCTAAAAACTGTAAGTAAAAGTTTATTTTTTAGTAGCCAGTGATCATATAATGTTTTGTTTGATCTTTCAAGTCTTTCTGTGTCTTTCATTCAGGTTTATCCTTTGCAAAATGAAAATATTAGCTTTAGATATATTATCCGTTTATAAAAAGCTTATGTGTCTTTTAGTGTTATAACATTTATGACCAAATGAATTATGAATTGTTAGCTTTAAGAAACAGGCAAAACTGGATCACATATATACCATCGATTTAATCTGCTTTTATCACAAAAGTTACATTAATGTTTAAAAATGTCATTTTGGCTAGGGATGAAGAACTAGAAATGTAATCCAACAACAAATCGTTCTTTGTTCCAATGAAGTGGTTTTTGTGCAAACATGTACCATACACACACATTAATTTTAATCGAAAGCCAAAACTGTTTTATTGGACAATCTAAAGTGGATTATGTATTGCTACCAATTAATTTTAAGGCCACTTCTTATACAAAAATAGTGATCTTTATAAATATTTGTATACTCAATAAATGATAGTAGTCCTAAATTTGTACTCAGATGTGAGTAATACCACATTTGTAAGTTGACTTAAAATTCTGAAATGATGCTTCATCAGAAAGGGTTCTTGTATAAAAGAGAGTTTAACCTCGAGTTATGAGCCTGGGAGGGAAAAAAATAAGGGACAGTGAAGAAGGATTAGTAGCGTTGATGAGTCATTACCACCCTTCAGGCTGACCAGTCCAAGGAGAGTTGAAATCATGAAGGAGAGTCTATCTGGAGAGAGCTGTAGTTTTGAGGGTTGCAAAGACTTAGGATGGAGTTGGTGGGTGTGGTTAGTCTCTAAGGTTGATTTTGTCCATAAATTTCATGCCCTGAATGCCTTGTTTGCCTCACCCTGGTCCAAGCCTTAGTGAACACCTGAAAGTCTCTGTCTTCTTGCTCTCCAAACTTCTCCTGAGGATTTCCTCAGATTGTCTACATTCAGATTGAAGCCAGTTGGCAAACAAGATGCAGTCCAGAGGGTCAGCCTGCAGAGTTATGGCGCAAGGCAGATAATGGACTGGGGAAGGGAGTGTGCAAATTATCTGTTATAGAGGCAGAGAGAGAAGAGGATGGAGAGGGTATACTGATTTAATTCTGTTATCTTGAATATATTTATTTTGATATTCCTCCAAATGCTAATATATGACCTTGAAATAGTTCTTTACATTACTGAAGAACTGTTATATATGACACTACAAATTGAATATGTCAATGTCTTTTTTTTTTTAGATTAGAAGCAGATGAAATTCTCTCATTGGAAACCACCCTCTACTTTCTCCTTGATTAGTTTCCTTGTTCCTTTCTATAATTCTCCTATATTATCCCAGGCATATTTATTGGTAAATAGAAATTAGTAGAAAGCTGCAAGGACTCTACAACATCTGTCTGGCCCTCTCTCATGCTTCAGTCTTCATCAAGTCTGAACACTGACCATCACGGTGTTCCCTATGATTGCTAATACATCATTATAGCTTAAATTTATAAAGTACCTAATATAGTGCTGCTTCACCTATCGAATGCTCAATGAATTACGTATTGATTGAGTTGTCAAGTGATTATCCAAGAAGTTCTTACAGATAGACAACAGAGCTTGATCAATCCTGGGATCATCTAATTGAGATAACCTCAAAAAACAAATTAAAAACAAAAACAACAACAAAATATTAAGAGTTAACTGCATGAAATATGGCTTTGATGAATGGCTGGCAAAAACTTTATTACTAAGCAATTTAAATTTTCTGTTCTCTGCTTTCTGGCTAAAATTCACGTATTTATTCTGATTGGAAACATGCATACAACATTTAAATCAAAGAATCAAAGATTGTCCAAATGTATCATTTGCCTACGTCACAGTAATGCAGCTGTCATTTACTGTGCAGCTACTATGTACTTGTTACTTTACATATATTATTGCTAATCCTTCTAACATCACTGCAGCATCACTGTGATTCACAAATATTAAGTAACTGGTACAATACCATAGAACTAGTAAGCAATGGAACAGGAATTTGAGCTCAGGTTTACTTGACTCTAAAACCCCTGTTCTTTCCACTGTGTCATGATGTCAGTAATTTGGCGGCATAGTGTACAATAATTTGTGTGTGTGTATGTGTATGAAAGAGTAAGTGCATATGTATATGTTTTCTTTTCATTTGAAACAGAGAGAAACATGAAGATAATATAATCAGTGAAAATTCTTTGAGTTGAAGTTTTAAATTTTGAGGTTCAAAAATCTGTGTCATTTGAACACAGAAATTCCACTATAGCTGTGTGATCAACATATATGTCTTCTCTTCATTTTTTGTGGTTTTGTGAGTCACATTTCTTAATGTGCTGAATTTGTTTCTTATGGGTGCTTTGAGTAATTTTTTATTAGGTAGAGATTGATATTTAAAAGAGTTCTATTATGTAAATAGCAATATTTTAAAAGCAAGAAGTCACCCATGCATTGAGGACATCAATATATCAGACTTTTAACTGACAACTTGCAAGACCTGCTTGTGATTTATAGCTCGATTACAAACTCTGTTTCTGCTCTGCCAATGGAATTGGCAATATTTTTTCAGTCCAGATGGTGCATTAGCCTTGGCCAGCTGGTTCTCCCTATGCTGCCTCATCACAAGACCATACAGCAAATATTACCACGTATGACCCAGTTCAGTAGGTAATATGGCAAAGGCTTCATGCCTGGCTTTGCCCTCAGGGCATATGGAAGTGAACCTGAATGAGATTTATGCATCCAAGATTTTACACTCTATCAAACCCCCTACAGTCATTTGCTTTCCTGACTTGACTTTAGAAGCTGTTTCGAGTAGGCAAATAGAGCTGTATTATTTATATATAAGGTGTTTTAAAATTTGGTTATAGTATACTTTTTAATTATCATATTTTAATCATTTTTCTAACTTTAAGACAATTTTAAATTTCTAGGCAGTATTAAACATTTTGGAATTTTAAAAAGTAAATTTTTGAAGAGTTTTTTATATTGTAAGTATAGTTTTGATAGAACAGATTTATAAAAGAAGCTGTTTCTGACAAATTTTAAAGCAATACAACTTTTCATAGAGTGATTGACAATGGCTAGTATGAATTATAATTTACAGGTTGAAATACAGTTTTGTATATATAATTTCAGTATAATTACTCTAATTTTAATATTTAAGACAAAATATTATTAGACAAAGTGAGCTGAAACAAGAACAACAACAACAAAAATCAGATGATTGACTCCAAATAAAATCCCTCTTTGAATATATTTAAGATTATTTGGGTAGAAATAGAGACACGAATTTCTCAATTTTAGTGTACTTTTTGTTTTATCTCTAATATTTACTATTTCAAATAAAATAAATAGGCAATCCATAAAATGTTTTGCATGTTAGATGCTTCTACATAGTTTTTCCATTGGAATGAATTGTGTAATAAAACCTTGTATTTGTTCCGCATTTGTATATTCCTAACAGCAAAATAAAAGTAGAACAGAAATGATATCCTTGGAAGTTAGCTTTATTTTATTTCTATAATGGTATAGTAACAGTAAATGCAAGAGATTATCCTCTTTATTACTTGGTAAATTTAATACTGTTGAAGAAAATATAAATTTTTGTATTTAGTGTCAATTCTGATTCTGATTTTCTAAGGGAACTGGTATAGAAAAATACTTCGTTGACTCTGGAGAGAGTTCATATTCTCTCTACACACACATACCATCATCATCTTATACACATCATACACTTATAAATGTATGTTTTGTTTTGTTTTGTTTTGTTTTGTTTTGTGACAGAGTCTTCCTCTGTCACCCAGGCTGGAGTGCAGTGGCGCTATTTTGACTCACTGCAACCTGCACCTCCTAGGTTCAAGCAATTCCCCTGCCTCAGCCTCCTGAGTAGCTGGGATTACAGGCATGCACCACCATGCCCAGCTAATTTTTGTAATTTTAGCAGAGACAAGGTTTCACCATTTTGACTAGGCTGGTCTTGATCTCCTGGCCTTAAGCAATCTACCTGCCTCAACCTCCCAAAATGCTGGGATTAAAGGCGTGAGCCACCATGCCCGGCCAATATGTATGACTTTCACTCAACTGCATTAGTTAATGTTTATTGAGATGTGAATAAAATTGTATATGATGATGGTTGTTTTGTATAAATTTTTAATAAGGTTTGTTGTCTGTGTCAGTTTAATGAAGTTTTTTAGAAGGTGATTTGGAGCTATTTTTCTATTATTGAAAGCTACATTAAATTATGAGATCAGATTTTTATTATGGAATATTTTTAATATATGCTACATTAAATTGTGAGATGAGATTTTTACTATGGAATTTTAAAAATATGATTAATATTTATGATTTTTTAAGTAAATATTTTTCTGAAATCCTTTTTATTAATCTTATACAATGGGCAGCTCCCACATCATAAGTTAAAAAAATACTTATATGCTTGGAAATATATTTAAGTAGATTTTTTTACTTCTTAGGTCTTCATTCATAATTTTTGTCAGATAATGCTTGAGTTTTATTTATTTAAAAATTGTTCTAGGTTATTATGTGGAGCTACTGTCAGTAGATTAGGCTTTATTTGTAGTTTAGATTGCTTTGTTTTTATAGCTTCTTCTCATTTATACCCATTTATATTTTCATTTCCTGGGAGTTACACATTTGTATACTTATAATAAGAGTCCTTGGGACCATTTATTTTGTTGATTTGATTTCAGTTCACTACCTTGCATTTGAAAACTGAAATAGAAAACAATCTCTTCTTGTTGAATTTTAGATACATTTTTACTTGACCTATTTATTGATACATGAACTTTCAATGGTTCTCTGGTTTATCTTTGAATTTCACGCAGAAAGCATCAAAATGTCTACTAGGCTAAACAACTTTTCACTAATCTTTTTGTCTATTCATAATACAGTGCCATAATCCATAATCCTTTTGCATTAATGGTCATCAAAAGCATCAACAATCTGAACTGTTTGCTGCTGTGTACTTATAATTAAATATAACTGTGTTTTTTTTCCTATTACCCAATTTACTTTGTATTTTTCATAATTTTTGATATTGGTTGATTTTAGGTCTAAACTAATTTTAATAGGGATATTAAGGCATCCTTGATTATGTCATTACTATTTTTTATCTATAATTATGTCACTAAAGGTACTAGAGATTAACTGCAATATTAATTCTGGAAATTGGTAGAAGTGGAGCATTCAGAGATCATTGAACTAGTAGTGAGGATTCAATTCTTGTTACACATCTGCCAGTATTAAATTCTGATGTTTAGCAAAATATTTCACTTCTCTGAGCCTCATTTTTTATGTATAAGATGAAAAGGTTGGGAAAGATCTTTTTTTAAGCATCTTTCCAATTATCAAATAGAAGTGTGATTTAAAATTATACTTTAGAAACATATACAAAAATCTTTATGCCAGAGGCATTTTTGGCGGCTAGAAATCATAAGTAGAAGTCAGAAGAGGTGTTTGATAATGGAGAACGTTGGATTTTCTGACTTAAAAATTGTTTCAGTTTTTCAGAAAAAAATTTAAAAAAAGCAAAATTAGCTTTTTTTCAGAAATGTTTTTCCAGAATTACAACCAAAGGCATTAAGGATTATAGTCATTCAACCTCAGTTCTTTCATCTGTATAACAGATATGATCTAATTCATAGTGTAATGATTAATTGTAACAGTCCACAAACTACAAACTGTTCCTTTTTCTGAAATTTCTTTTCTTCCCTACAATTGTTCTGAAAGAGCCTAATAAAACATTTTTGAAAAATAGAGTTAAACATCCTGCAACATTTAAGATGTTATGAGTACAGTGCTATAAGGAATTTGCTATATAGTCTGTTAAATTTGATTTCTCTGGCTAAGTATTCAATTTAAATTAGTATATGGTTATAAATATTCAGACTTTGTCACTCAGAAAAAACCCCAAAATCTCTAATGTTCATCAAATGATTATTTTTGAGCACCTGCTTTGTGTCCAGCATTGTGCTACAGATGACATCTAATTAATTTACTTCCATATAAAAGAAAGAAAAAATATGTATATTTACAGAGATAATGTTTGAAAGAACAAACTAAATGGCACCTGTGATGCAACTACACAATTAAAGTATGTGTTATCATCCTTGCACAAATGGGTCTAATTTAGCATTAACAACAAAATTAACTTAATTTTAATGCAAATTGTTCACTTTCCATTAAAAATATCTACTAAAAAGACTTTTTAAAATACATGATAGGATTATGCTAAAGCTGATCAAAATATATTCAGGACTATCAACTTATATAACCGTTCGTTAGAATCATTTGTACTTCTTCTTTGTTATTTAGTATAGTCTATAGGAAGTATTGTTGCCATGGGCTATAGGAACACTTGCCATGAGTCTATAGGAAGTGTTGTTGCCTTAAACTTGTCATGGGCTGTGTAAAAGTTATTTCAATGTTAAATATGCTTGGAGAGATATGGGTGTTATGACTTGACGTTCACATACTCGTGCCTACATTGCTGAGGCACAGCTCCTTTTCCCATAGTAAGTTCCCTGCTTTATTGGGCAATGTGTGTTGGTAGAGGCCATATTTGGAAGAAGTAGCCATGGAAAACATACATAGGTATGGAAACAGTTGCCTTGTCTCTGGGGTCTTGTGTAACTTTTAACTAAATTAATATTTTTTACACACTAAAACACACACTCACAATCATTGTGGCTGTGTTTTTCAATCTTGTTCCGTTAAACTATAAGCCCAATGAGAATAGACATTTTTTTTTCTCCTTTGATTTTCTTTGCTCTTACACTGGCTGGCATAATGCCTACTGCATGGTATATGTTCGTTATTTGTTTTTTTACATTGAACAGAATGTCACATATTTTCTTTTTTAACTTAAGTAATCCATTATGTGATTTCTCTACTCACATATCACTTGCATGCGTACGTGCACACACACACACACACACGAAAAGAAATATAGTATAGTATGTGATACGTGACTTAGCGATTATTGGCCTGTTGCTATGGAAAACGCATTGCACTAGAAAATAAGAGATCTTGTCCCACTAGAACTCTTTCACTAATTAGCTATGTGCCCTAAGGAGCTTCCCTTCCCTAGGGCACATAATCTATTGCTATTAAACAAGAGAGATTATTTCTTCCTTCCACTAAAGTCTGAGTCTAGAATTTTTAGTTTACATTCTGGATTTTAAATTTGTAATGTCTTTCACTTTATCTTTTTATGTGGTAAAGACTACTTCATATATATATCACACAATGCTATGTACTACTATGCGTATACATATATATCTGTACACGTAGGAGTCATTGGAACGATACTGGTCAGACTTACAGTGGTGGCTTTGTGGACAGGAAAAGAAGGAAACAGAACAATCTATAGATGTCAAAAAGAACATTGTTTTATTCCCCACTCTTTGCCTTTAAAAAATATAAAACTACATGTATGATTTCTGTAATTAAAAGAATACAAATATGAGAATATTAAGGCTGAAACATGCTAATTTAATGCTGGGGAAATAAGTGTGTGTTATATTTCTTTTTTCTGCTGAAAAATACTAGGAATTTTACTATATAAATTATTGGCTCTTAAACTTAAATATGACATTTTTATAATAAAGTATTTAGACATATGCTATGAATAGAGGAGTTGTTTTCCTTATATTTTCATATTACTTCTGCAAGGCTGAAAGATTTGGTATCAGTTAAATCTATAAAAGCTGTACTATAGAGAATCTGAATGACATTCAAGACAGATTTCAGGATGACATAATTTGAGAATACTCTGTGCAATTAAGTTTTTTGTTTTTTCAAAATAATTCTACTTGGGGAAAGTAAGGGAACAAAAAAGCCCCAATAATATTGCCACCTCTTTTCTTCCTTAAAACTTTGTTGTAGTGGTTTAAATCCCAAGCTACTAACTGCCCTTCCAGTAGCCTAAATTCTGCCCTCAGATACTCATATAGAATTCCCGTTGAGCCCAATTCTTCTGTTCTCCTTCAGGCAAAAACTTCCTTTGAATTTAAACTGTCTCATTCAGGTACTATATTAATAGACACCAGAGATACACGAAGAAACACAGTAAATAAAAGTTTGCTTGTATAAGCATGGCTGACTCAGGATCTTGAAATATTGCAAGAAATAACCTATAAAGAGATTTAGGCAATTATAAAATCTGGATTAAATATTTACTAACCAAGAATTTCTCATGAATCATTCTAATCTGCTGAATGTAACTTCTTTTAGTGAGAGTAACTGCCAAAATATCAAAAGATCCTTTAGTTATCAGGTATTTGAATCCAGGAGTTCTCTGCTTAAAAAGAATACCAGTTACCAGACTATTGTATGAGTATTTAAAAAATCAGGAAAAGAAGCAAAAACAGATTTCAAAGTTATTATATTCATTTTAAAAAAGTAGATTCTTGAAATTAATATTAGTGGAAAGCAATATTTCAAACTACCCCCATTTCATTTATAGTATATGATGAATTATGTAGCCACGGCTGGCCTTAGGGAAACTTGGGGCGTAGGTAGTTCTTTCTGGTGTTCTGCTAGGCTGTGTTGTCAGGAGGTTTCTTTTTCTCAGTCTCCTAGGGTTGCCCACGGCTTTCTGTCAGTCTGGTGGCTTACTAGGCTTCATGCTCTCTATCCTCTTCCAGAACCAAGCCTTTCTCTTTCCTCCCTTTCTTTTAATATATAACATCTGCATCTAGAAAAATGTCCTTGCATTTGATAGCACAATAGATTAAATGAGATACAAATTGGAAATAAACAGGTAGTCTTGGTGGGAAACTCTTTTTAGGTAGGAGTATCATTCCCAGGGCCTTAGATCAAGATCTAGAAGCTATAAAGTGTTATAGTGGTGTTGTAGAACTTTGTCTTTGAGCTAAAAACGGGGTTCTCGTCACACAACCATGACAAATTAGGCTCACAGACACTTAGAAGGGTGACCAGGACAGGGTTTATTGGATGAAAAGGGAAAGAAGGACTATCAGCAAAGCGAGAAGCCGGCTAGCCAGTTTTCCACCTCGCACGCTGAATTCCAGGTTACTACGCTGGAACAGGAGAGGCCAGGCTCCTCCCCACTGCAAAAGGCGTGAACTTCCTGAGGCTCCACCCCAGTGCGCATTCCTCCCAGTGCTCAGGCCAGTGGGGGCTTCTGCCAGGGAGCACTTTTTACTTGGCTGTCTCAGTAGTAGTGACAGTGATGTTAATAGTATGTTCGTGGTTCCTCAAACACACTAACATTTTCCTTAGATAGAGCCCTCGTAATATTTTCTCTCCTTGAAACACTAACCTATTCTCATTTTGCCATTGTCCCCTGTGCCTCGCGGTATTAGCATTGTGGACACTGAAACCTAGTCTAAACTAGCACAAGCAAAGGGATTTTCTTGACTCACAAAATGAAAGTCCAGGAGCATATTAGGCCTTAAGCACACATAGATCCAGGGCTGAAACCATGTCTCATGTCAGCAGGACACTCTTACTGTCTTAAAATCTCGACTCCGATTTTCTCTCTTCTCATCTCATTCCTTTTCTTTTTCTAACATTTATTTTAAGTTCTGGGGTACAAGTGCAGGTTTGTTACACAGGAAACTTTTGTAACGGAGGTCTGTTGTACAGATTATTTCATAGCCCAGGTATTAAGCCTCGTGCCCATTAGGTGTTTTTACTGATGCTCTCCCTCCTTCCATGCTCCACCCTCCAAAAGGCCCCAGTGCGTGTTGTTGCCCTCTATGTGTCCGTGTGTTTTCATCATTTAACTCCCACTTATAAGTGAAAACATGTTAAGTATTTCATGTTAGTTTGCTCAGGATAATGGCTTCCAACTCCATCCATGTCCCTGCAAAGGACATAATGTCTTTCTTTTTTATTGGCCTAATTCTTAGGCAGTCTTTTCTGGAATTGTGACAGAAAAGGTTCAAAGCAGTTACTTTTTTTCATATTATATCCATAGTTGTGTTTTTATTGCAAAGAGCACGCCTCTTACTGGATACCTCCTATCACTATTGATAGGGAAATAAGGTCATCTCATTGACTAGCGATGAAGCCTGTGGTTACCCCCTGTTTGGAGTAGGCAGAGGGATCAGTTCACAAGAATCTTTTGGAGCAGATTCATTTTAAAACATAAAAAATTATGTTAATAGAAAGGTGAACAAAAAGCATATTTGAGAGGCAAAACTATGGCTACTACTGTTTGTGACAAAAATTATCAAAAGTTATACTTACATATGGGTTTCTGTCTGTCTTCTCACCTATAGCTCTGTGAAAAATAAGTGTTGCTCACTGCTGAGTACTCTTACAAGTGTGACTGGCTGGGGCTGGTGTTGCCGGTGGTAAAGGAATTTACCAAGACAGTTGTAGGGGGAGAAAAATAAAGGCACATTTATTAGAGAAAGTATGAAAATTCATTGCAAGGGTGCAATATGTAGCACTACAGAGAAGGGGCTGTCTGCAAAGAGGCAGGGGCTGGAGGGAAGTTTTATAAGGTCTTCTGGAGGGGGCTACATGCTGATCGAGGTTGTGCCATTTGGGCTACCTGTGGAGCAAGGTCGTTGTGTCAGCGCGTTGTTTATGGTTACTTGTCTCTCAGAACAATTGTTCTCTCCTACCTGGGGCCCCTCCCTGGTGGTTATCAAGACTCCACAAATACCCAGTGCCTCTTGCGCTTTAGGATATATATTAAGAAGTCACTGGCTGTGCACGGTGGCTCACGCCCGTAATCCCAGTACTTTGGGAGGCAGAGGCTGGCGGATCGCTTGAGTTCAGAAGTTGGGGACCAGCGTGGGCAACATGGCGGAAATCCCGTCTCTACAAAAAAAAAAAAAAAAAAAAAAAAAAAAAAAAAAAAAAAATTAACCCGCATGGTGCCACCCGCCTATAGTCCCAGCTACCTGGGGAGCTGAGGCAGGAGGATTGTGTGAACTCAGGAGGTCAAGGCTGCAGTGAGTCGAGATTGCCCCATTGCACTCCAGCTAGGTAACAAAGCGAGACTCTGTGTCAAAAAAAAAAAAAAAAAAAAAGTCAGCACTTACTTATGTAATCATCGCATTTAATCTGAACAACTTTAATATGCATTTTCTCCATTGTAAAAGAGAAAACTGAGGCTCAGAGAGGTTATGCAACCCATCTATATTTATATTTTATATGTATTGTGTCCAGATATAACACAGAGATACCTTTTTGAAAAAGTTACTGAAGTTGCTTTTATAAATGTTATGGGTAGTACAGAAACTTATGTGGGTCTAGAAACTTTCATGTGTTCACTGAATTTCAAATTCGTTCAATATACTTGTTATGAATCACTAAGGTTTCTTGTAGGCCCACTTAAAATATTTGTACTGTTTTAAAAAATAATTTCCTTCTGATATTGGTTGTATTTCATAATAATAATGTTAATGTTTAATGCTTCAGTAAACCGTAAGAACCAATGTAATAGTAGTTAGCTGCCTGTTTTGTTAACAAGTAACCCTGAATTAATATGTACCTCTTGCTTTGAAATCTCGGTCTCAGTAAGATTTGAAGTGATTATGAGGAGACACTCAAGGGAGCCAACGTGTAACTCATGTTGCCCATTATGACATTTGACTATATCTATGTCGAATAAATGTCCTTAATGCTATGTAAAGGACAGAAAGATAAACAATCATGTCAAATCATACATATAATATCTAGCCAAGCCATTGACCCAAATCAAAACATATGTAGAAAGAAATAAGGGGCCTATCATCCAAGAAATTTGTTTTGATATCTATTACTGGGTATTTTTGAGCCTGAATATTAAAGAGTCTAGAGTTATATAAAATCTATTCTACTCAAATACCAAGCTGTATATTGTAGGTATGGCTAGGTACTGATGCAAATTCTTACTTTATAAATCAATTTTTGATACTGAATTGTTTTATAATTTTTCCTCCTCTTAAAATATTGTAAGACCTCAGTTTTAACAAACTGAATATCTGTTATTGACTTTGCATTCCATATATTTGTCATAATCATTTTTTAGGTTTTTAATCCAGGTTGACTTCGTAACTAGCATTTGGGACCATATATATTTTCATTCCTGCTCAAATAACTGGCTTACCACCTAACCCACTACTCTGTTCAGTCTTCCCTTGAATTTTGTCATTATGGCAAAAGAACTGTGTGAAGTTATTAGCAATTTTGGCTACAGTCTCTCTTAGAATGTTTGTTGTTCTTAGGGACTCACAGCAGGCAAAAAAAAAAATCACAGTCCCCTTCAGCAACCTGTGCTTTCCTGAAATATTGGCTTTGACAAGCCTGCAGGGGTGAGAAATAATTTTGTGTGTGAGGGTTTGCACTTCATGGATGTCTTTCTGAGTTTATTACCAGGAGGAAATGGAAAGAGAGCCATTCTCACCCTTACCTTCAACCACGTGATTATGTGACCATAGTGCTGAATGATTAGCTCTGTTTTGGCGAAAGTCTATAACTGAGCCTTCATTTAAAACTGGTACCTGGCACTAATCTGATTGAGTATATTGATCATATTTATGTAAATATCAGACCACCTGGTCTTTCCAAGGCTTCTAATGATATCTTACATCTTGTTTTTATTCATTTTGAGCTATCAAATTACATTAAGGTTATGAGAGAAACCTGTCTGTCTCTGATGCCCATAGCTACTTGCCATTTGAAGGGCTGCCTGTCAAGATGCTATGTCTTACCTCTCTCCAGAAAGTTCAGCTTAAAACACTGAGGCTTACTGAACTTCTGGACAATTATTTAGTATTCATAAAGAGCTTTTCCGAGAAGATTCTGCCAGCCATCCTGTTATTTGTAAACACCTTTATGCAATGCTCAAAAATAATGTGGTTAGGTTACAAATGAAAAATAAAATAACTAAAGAGGAAGAAATACATATTTAACTTATGTTTAGGTATAAGTAAACTTCCAAAGACAGCAAGCAAATGATGATTATGTATTTCATGCTATGGAATACACAGGCAAAAAGATACTCAAATAGTCTGTCAAATACTTCAAAAACATGAGCTAAGTTTAAAGCAGACAGAATATTTGAAGTAGACCACAAATGGAAATGCCCCAGAAATCTTTTATCAATTGGGCCTTATGTTCACTCTTGTAATAAAGAGGCTTTTGGAGTTTATATGCCATAGTCTAATAGGTGACTGCTTAATGGGATTTACATTCACTCAAACAAAATTAGGCTGGTAAAAGACAATGCAACATGCTGTAATGTAAATGGGACTGACGGCAGAATTAAATGTTTGTGGAAACAGGGCAGCAGATCTATCAAGAGCTAATTAGACAGAGTTCAGAGGCAGGCTTGGGAGTAAATAGTATCAACAAAGAAAGAAGGAGGGCAAGAATGGACAGAAAAAAGATCTTTTGTTCAGAGAAGAAAAGGAACTATACAAAAGTTATTTAATTAGAGACTCAGATGGAGTTTCTCCCATGAGAAAAACTTATATTCTTATCTGAACCTGTTGATAATATTACGTTGAATAAAAACTTTGATAAATTATTGTGTGTCTAAGTGCTTCTTTGTAATAATTGACTTTAATAGCATTCTCTTCACATAGTAACTGTTCTAGCTATGTTCACTGTACCCAGAAAAAAAATTTTGGAAGTTTATTTGAACTTTTTCTCACAGAAAGAATAACACAGAAGTTTTGCCAAAATTTAGAGAGTTTGAGGCTTTAGGAAAGAGAAAGGGTAAAAGTGTCAATAAACAATAACAATGAGGAATAACAACTGTGGATTCATTTTAATTAGCATGTGAACAAACATAATATTAATTTTTGAAAACTTCAACTTTTCAACTCTTCACTGTGGTATGTCACTATAGTAACTATTTTTCAGCTGAGCCATTGTATAGGGAAAAGGATCTAGCCTTTGGTATAGCTAGGAAACCATTTTGATGAAATAAATCAGGATCTGTATGCTTGATATTCAAAGTAGTAAAGGCTGACTACTTGATACATTTTCTTTTTTAACCTCAAATTCAGCATTTAAACTAGCATTGCATGAATCATTTTCCATTAAAAAAACGTAATGAATATTTTAGGATTTAAAATTGTTTTAACAAACTCTAAGGGGTGATACATATCTTATTTTGCATGAAACCAAGAGTATATCAGATACATTTCAGGATATTTGCATTCTGCCGGTAATAAACTTTTAATTATAACAAACCTTTCAGTTTGTCAAGAATTACTATCTACCTCACAGGGCTATTGTAAGGATAAGGTGCACTAATATATGTGAAAGTGCTTGGGAAATGTGGGATTACTGTACAAATTGTGCCATATGATACCGGAATCTTTATGAGAGACTGTTGCCATGCTGATGGGCATATGGATTTTTAAATGGCAAGTGTTATATTGAGTAATTAAACCCAGCAGTTCAAGTCATACTGATTGCTTTTTTGCCTCCTGTACTACACAAACAAAGAATTGTTCTGTGGGCATGTTCTAGATTGTTTGTGGTTTGGTTAATCCGTGAAATCCATGGTCTGCATTACTGTCAGCAGTTAATGCCCTGAGATTGCTTTATTCTTTAATGAAATGATCAGTAAGATTAGAATTGTTTTGTCCCTGCCATGGAAATAGACTGAGTATGAATGCCCAGTTTCTCTTGGTGGAGTTCCAATCTGTCTCTGACCCAAAAATATAGGTGGTATTTGGCAGTTTGTCTACCCACTTGTGACAAAGACATCTATCTTTCCCCATTTGTAAAAGAGAGAAACTGGATTGGGTCAATTTTACAATAGGTACATTTTGCTTCTGAACATTCTGAACACGTAAGGCAGCATCCTGTTACTTCCAGTGATATTGTCAAGGTTTCCTAAACTTGGCTAATTACCAAAGTCACCTGGGGGAGCCACTTAAAAATACAAATTCCCAGGCACTTTCCCTGGAGATTCTGCTTCAGTGGGTTTGGGGCAAAGCCAGAAGATTTCAAGTGACTCTAATGATTATGGAGGTTAGCCAAGCTGGAAAACCACTCGTGAAGTGGTATAAAATATATCCCATTATTTTTGTCCATAGTAAATAACAAATATATTATTTGTCCTTATTGGCCTTGAAATGTTTATGAAATAAATATGATGGACACACTTGAGGTCCCTGGGTTACTTCATACAAGTCGAATAATCAAATAGAGTTTGTATCTGCCCATAGTAAATCAGGGCGATAACACCTGAGTTACCTCAAGTGCAGTTGTGATAAAGAGAAATATTTTTTAAAAAGTGCTTTCCAGAGTTCAAAGGTGAAAGTAGCCTCATTGTAATGAACAACTCAGAGACTTGGGTTTTACTCCCAGCACTGTTGCCAAGTCACTTTGTAACCAAGTTTACAATTATTTTAGCTTTCTGAATTTTATTTGCCTTGCTTATAAAATGAGGGAATTGAAAAAATACATATCCCTGTGGTGCCTGCCAGGTTAATCTTTTCTATGGGCAGCATCGGGCTACGTAACAAAGTCCAGATGGTAGAATTGTTCACTTCATTGTTATTTTGTGACCATCAGAGAACATTATGATAACCTGAGAATTTTGGCATTCTCTCAAATATAACTTCTAAATGATCAAATTGTTCATTGCAATGTTGGGCATGTTATCAAATGATTTTTAAAATATATTTTTATACTCTGGCACACAATGCATACTTTTTTTGACTTTTAGTTTTATAAACGTATCGTGTATTGAGTGGCATAGGTTTTGCAGTCTGGGTTAGACAATTGATTTTTACACTTTATAACACATTGAAGCAGAGTTGCATAAATTACCCTTGTTACTATTTTGGAAGGTAAATAGGCCTAAAATTCTACTATGTCACACATATAGGCTCAGAATTTAAGTAGATGGAAAGATGCTATTTGGTAAATTATGGAAAAATAATATACTAATTTAAGCTCCAGGTTATTTGATGAACCACATAATGTGCCATAGAGACTTCAAGGCTTTCAATGCAGAAATTTTCTAGAAACAATACACTTCAGCTATTTAAATGCTTGCCTTGTAAGGAGAGAACAAGATGGAAAGAACTGAAAGAAACCAGAGTGACCCAAATGGCTGGAACACAGAGAGCTAGAGCAACTGATGTAAATGAAATGGGTAATCCTGACTACTACAAATAGAAATTTTAAAAATGCGAGCTCACAGAGTAATCAACAGTTCTGTGGATGATTTCTGTTTCCCAAATATCCATATGTGACTGGGGATGGCATTTGTTTAGAAGTCTTAGTCTTGTAGGATTTTACATCTTGAGGGAAAACTTTTTACCTATTGCACACCTTTAAAATTTTACACTAATTCCCGTAACATCTCACTTCTACATTTTACAAATAAAGCAATTCACATAGTGCTTTAAACATCTTGGAAAGAGGGAGGCAAATTCATCAGACTCTTAAAGAAAATCAGTTAAATTATATTAAAGAAATTAGTAGACTAATGATAATAGAAGAGCAAATTGAGATCTGTGACGGTTTCAGAAGATTTCAGATTTCTTAAATTGCAAATATGTTTTTTAGAAAAAGAAAAGAAGGGCTTTCAGTATTTCTGAGGGGGAGATGTGAAGAAGAATTTTAGTAAATAATTCCTAGAGGAATGTGACTTTACAAAAAAATTTTTCTTATCTTTTTCCTGCTTAATTTCATTAAGTGTCAAAAGATGGAGTATAGACAGTACAAAACCAAGTGTGTCAAGTCCGCAGATCTAAGTCTGGTTCTTCTGACCATGAGAAAGCCACACACTTTCTCTGATCCTCAGTTTCTGATTCCTAAAATGAGAGCTTTGAGTGAGAACATCTCTAGGGTCCTCCTGGTTTTAACAGTTTCTATGACTTTAGTCCATCTTTAGTTTCATTCAATTCATGATGCTTTTACTTCATGCCTGCATCTTTTTCCACTGTGGTTTGCTTCTTTCTGGCAATGATTTCATTATTCTGGAATCTACTTCAGTGTGAATAAAGTTATCTAACTGTAATACTCCTGATAAAAAATGTTGCCTACTTCAGGAAAACAACAACAAAAGCAACAGAAACGCAGAGAAGACATTTGAGGCATGTTCAGGAGCAACTCTTTTTATGTCTAAAAGGTGATTGGCCCAAATTTGGCTTAATTTTTATATAAAAAAATTTAAGATGTAGAATATTGATTTTTACATGCTTGACTTTGGGGAAAACTATGAATCACTTCATTCTTCATTAACCTTTCAGCAAGCGTTAAAGAATTTTGGCTTTTTTGTCTCAGACATTTTTGGTGAATTAACCATTCCAAGTGGGGAAATCAGATGCCCAGACCAAGGCATTGACAGATAAATTAAATAATGGATTTTCATGTCTTGCCTTAAAAATATGTTGGTTGCTACAGGAAAAAATTAATGAATATGTTCTACTAGCAAAAATTGCCTACATATCTAACAACTACTATATTTTTGAGAGCAACTGGGTGGCTGGTTGTTCAAACAGGTAATGAGGTACCACCTTTTATTATTTACTCAGTCTGTGTTGGTATCACATTGTGATTTAGGATTTTATTTTATTTTTCAAATAATTTATTTCCCATCTTCTGAAGCAGATTTTCAAGTTCTTTTTGAAGAAAATTTCTTTACATTGCAATTCAATTGCAGATATCAAAATTATTCTAGATGTTGTTTGATTATTGTTTGAAATGAATGAGTTTTGTTAGGAGAAATAATTATTTTCTAAAACTTTATAATGTAATTACATTTCTCTTTCACACTTAAACATTTTTGGCCTATATGCAACAACTTTTTGTATCCTTTTCTAGATTAAAATATTGTCCTTAATTTAAAGACTTTTTCTAGAAACCAATGACCTATACATTCACGACATTGGAATTTAATTTTAAAAAGAAATGTCTGTTTCATCACAAACAATAAAAAAGA
This sequence comes from Pan paniscus, assembly GCF_029289425.2. Taxonomy (NCBI): domain Eukaryota; kingdom Metazoa; phylum Chordata; class Mammalia; order Primates; family Hominidae; genus Pan; species Pan paniscus. Next base: position 114,901,015 of record NC_073262.2, on the reverse strand, counting down.
TCAAGATTCACCAACTTCTTGAAAGAAAAGTAAGACTCATATTGGCATATTTTTTGAAGAAGGATGATACCACAGGTCTTTTGATTAATTAAAAAAGCAAAAGCTATCTTTTAAAATTAATCTGAAGACAAAGTTAGCAAAAATTGATGGGATGAAGATAAATAGAAACAAGATAAAATGGTCATAGAATCAGCCTTTGAATCATAATGAAAACTTATTGCTTTGATGATAATTATGGGGTAAGTATATGGCAGATTTTCTTTAATTAAGATAGGATTGCTAAGTTATGGAATTATGAATATAAACCTCATCTCCCCTTTTACCCTCTTTCAGTGTATTCATTACAAATAGAAATCAGCAGCATTCTATTATTTGTATGAAGTTTTAAATTTTCATTATGGAATTCCAATCATTAAAATAAGTAAATTTCAGTAGAGATCTGCCAGAATTAGGTAAGATCAGCAGCAAATATTAAATCTGATATTTTATGCACCTTTTAATTTTATTCTGCAAAAGTTCTAGAAAGCAAGAGAAATTCAGTTCAAATGGAGACAGTGTAGAGAAATTTCATTAATTCTACTCTCTTCTATACTCATAACTCATTATTTATACAATATTTATTTTAAAATTAAGCAAATTATGTTGCATTAAAAATACACACAAATTTACAGTAAAAGAGAGAGATTTAATTATTCTGATGTATTTTATTTTAAAATCCTTTCCTAACAAAGTGTGAAATTTATAATCTGCAACATATATGCAAAGGAAACCATCCAAAACTTTTATGATCCCTGAAGTACCATTATATACTTTACCTCTGACACAGATCCAAAATAGAGCTAACCAAATGTGATTAGTGATTAATTTTCTGTGTGGGAATGAATGTTAATTGGGATTATAAAGTGACCGATTATGCTAGGAATTGAGGCAAGTTAACCTTTTCTTTCAAGTATCAATATATTCATTTTATTAATTTTAGGTTTTTTTAAAGTGAAGATTGCTTTTCTACCTTCATTGTAAAATACTAGCTACCAAATGTGCCTTACTTTTAATACAGATTTTAAGATATAATGAAAGACCGTTAAGATTATTTTTTGTGACTTGCTGTTTTCAGCTAGTCTGTGCTTTTGCATAGAAGAGTTACCAAGTACACAATGGTGAAGAAGTGGAATTTAAATGTTAGAAGCCATTTTCTTGCTGGTGTGGCCTAAAATCATTCAGGTCTGCTTGGCCCAATGTGATTTTTCTATGTGACATTCTAAATCTGTGCTGCTGTTTCCCCTCACTGAAAAGACCATAAGGCTTTCATTGTATAAAGATAGAATTTTACCCATCCATCTCCATTTTAGTGGAAGTATAAATTCAATTATGTTTGATAAAGTCAAAAGGAAATCTTCAAATTGTCTGTTACACAAAAAATAAAATAAAGGACCCTTGTGCTGATGAGTTGGCCCATGAACAGAAGTAAAATGTCACTTATATTATGGCAATTTCTACAGATTGCAGCTACCAATATTTTATGTGTACATTTTATATGGAAGTAAAGCAAACAAAACCTCAACCAAAACCAAACCACTTTGTTTCCCTTCCTATTTCTTATTGAAACATTTCAAGTACAAAACTGTTTATGTCCTAAAAAGCCTAGTTCTATTTAACAATATTAGTGGCAACTGCTGAAAAGAAAAGAGATATTTTTTCAATCAACAATCGATAATGAATTATTGTGATACTAATTTTATCCCAGTGAAGTCCGGAGTGAAGAAAGGCCATTGTCTGATTTTTTTTCAAGTTGTTCCTACTGATATTGTAATGGTTTAAAATAAGAAAGTATGTAATTTCCAAAATATAACCTGAAACATAATCATACTCCTCTGTTTACTGATTTCCACAATTTATTTAATAAGCACCCCTTCTTCTATTCACTTGGCAAGTATTAAGCACCTACCACGTCCTGTTCTAATAATGAATCTGTGTCAGCATATAAAGATGAACAAGAAAGGGAATCTTAGAGTCCAGGGAGGAAAAGCAAATAATAAGCATGCAGGCAATACATAAGAGAGTTTAATACAGTGGTAAGTCTTTTTGATGAGGTGGCCAGGGGACACTTTGTGGTCTTCCTCTGTGGGTAGGAGACTCTCTGTAGTATGAGCTGAGACCTGAAGAACAGGAAGCAGTTAGCCATTAAAAAGATCTGGGTATTTATTGGGATTAAACTGTTTCAGACTCTACACTAGGCCCTTGAAATGAAATGATGAATAAAATGAGACAGTGCCCCAGAGAACTCACGGTGAATATGTTGTGCTTATTTATTTGGGGGTGAAATCGTGTAGAATCCGTTGTGGTTGCAAGTTCTGTTATATTAGCTCAATAAACACACATCAAAAAATATTAAATGAATGAACTAGCATCAGTTTAAAACTTGACATTTACTATTACCTCTTCTCATATATATTGTTTATTAACATTATGCATGATTTTATATTTTACTTGTCAAAGATGTTTAAGATTGATAGTGCTGGAAATGCTTCTCTAGATCTTTTCAGTCAATGTGTATCGCAGCCCACTGCCCTTAAATCTCTCTGTCAACTTATTTCTAATATACCTCATTCCCCCTAGCTTGCTGACTATTCTCTCACGTGATAAATAACTCTGCCTTATCAAGGTCAGTTGGAAAGGCCCTTTTTACATATCTCATAAATTTTAGCCAGGTGCCACTGATGTGAGATTAATGTAATGGCACCATGGCAAGCACTCAGGCTTGTCTTAATTATGCTAAGGTTGCCGGTTCACCGTTTCTCTTCATCTGTCTCCTGCTTTAGGGAACACTAAACACTATGTCATTAGATTGTCTGTTCCACAACATTGGCCCTTTGCATTTACAAAGTCATCAGATGGCTTATGACATAGCTTTTCTAAGGAATTAAATTAAACAAATATTGAAAACAAATTTAGGGCTAAAGTGCCTGAAAAGTAAAGGTTTAAAATTGTAATCAGAGAGAAAAATAATTCTCTTTGTTTCATAGTAATTTTCTTCTGAACTATGAGTTACTCATCTGATAGCGAGCACATTTTGGCCCTGGATGATCTCAGAAACGAGTATGAATAGTTAAATTGTTTCTTTACTTTTAAGAATGAAGTCTTCTCATGTATACTATTGACCATAATCTCTGTGCACATTTGCAAAAAACTTTCTTCTCATTGCTCCTTCCCTTTGTGAATGACTGGTTTCCATGGGGAAGCTGTGTCTAAGCCATGTGTCTTACATGACTGTTTAATTACCTAATCTATTTTTGCTTAAGGTCCTCACTTACTTTCCAAAAGGCACACCAGCTTAGTCTCTTGAATTGGGAACAGAAACAGTTCACAGCCCTGGGTTTACAAATCTGTGATGGTTTGTTTAGATTCTGCTCTCCAGATAGTAATATAGTCTTTATGACTATATTCTTTATGAACAGATATCTAAAGTGGCATCCTCCCTTCATTTCTTTAATTAAATTAAAAATCCTTTTTGACTACTATGTTCTAGGCATTCTGGTCAACCATGGGTAAACAAAAAATGAAAAAGAAGCAGTCAAACTCAAGACACTTAGGATAAGGAAAATCTTTTGTTTGTGATGAAATAATTTGAGAGAATAATGCTTTCATTAACTATATGGACCCTAGAACCACATTAGAACTGACCCTTGAACAACTGGCTTGAACTGCATGGGTCCACTTATCTGAGGGTATTTTTGAATAAATATGTTAGAAACAAAGTGAAAGTTTCTGCAGTTTGGAAAAACTCAACAATCTGTATAGCCTAGAAATACTAAAAATTAAAAGTACAGCACACCGATGGGTCTTGACTTTTCATCCAATTTGCCAGTCTGTGTCTTTTAATTGGGGCATTTAGCCCGTTTAAATTTAAGGTTAATATTGTTATGTATGAATTCGATTCTGTCATTATGATGCTAGCTGGATATTTTGCCTGTTAGTTGATGCAGTTTCTTCATAGTGTCGATGGTCTTTACAGTTTGGTATGTTGTTGCAGTGGCTGGTACCGGTTTTTCCTTTCCATATTTAATGCTTCCTTCAGCAGCTCTTGTAAGGCAGGCCTGGTGGTAACAAAATCTCTCAGCATTTGCTTGTCTGTAAAGAATTTTATTTCTCCTTCTCTTATGAAGCTCAGTTTGGCTGGATATGAAATTCCAACAAACATATGAAAAAACGCTCATCATCACTGGCCATTAGAGAAATGCAAATCAAAACCACAATGAGATACCATCTCACACCAGTTAGAATGGCAATCATTAAAAAGTCAGGAAACAACAGGTGCTGGAAAGGATGTGGAGAAATAGGAACGCTTTTACACTGTTGGTGGGAGTCTAAATGAGTTCAACCATTGTGGGAGACAGTGTGGCGATTCCTCAAGGATCTAGAACTAGAAATACCATTTGACCCAGCCATCCCATTACTGGATATATACCCAAAGGATTATAAATCATGCTACTATAAAGAGACATACACACGTATGTTTATTGCGGCACTGTTCACAATAGCAAAGACTTGGAACCAACCAAAATACCCATCAATGATAGACTGGATAAAGAAAATTTGGCACATGTTCACCATGAAATACTATGCAGCCATAAAAAAGGATGAGTTCATATCCTTTGCAGGGACATGGATGAAGCTGGAAACCATCATTCTCAGCAAACTAACAAGGGAACAGAAAACCAAACACTGCATGTTCTCACTCTTAAGTGGGAGCTGAACAATGAGAACACATGGACACAGGGAGGGGAACATCACACAGTGGGGCCTGCTGGTGGATAGGGGTCTAGGGGAGGGATAGCATTAGGAGAAATACCTAATGTAGATGACGGGTTGATGGGTGCAGCAAACCACCGTGACACGTGTATACCTATGTAACAAACCTGCATGTTCTGCACATGTACCCCAGAACTTAAAGTGTAATAAAAAAATTAAGAAAAAGTTAAGTATGTCATAGATACATAAAATATTGTAGATACTAGTCTATTTTCTCATTTATGGCCATAAAATATACACAAACCTATTATAAGAAGTTAAAGTTTATTAAAACTTATGCACAGTAACACTTGCAGACCATACATGGTGCCATTTGCAGTTGAGAGAAATATAAACTAATGTTAAGGTGCCATATTAGATCATAATTGCATAAAATTAACTGCATTACATACTGAATTACTGTATTAATTTTCTAGCCTCTGCTAGTTGCTATTGTGGTGAGCTTAAGTGATGTGAATAGCCACCTAACATGCCATATGATGCTAATCATCTCAGCATGAGCAGTTCATCTCCCAATAAATTGTGGATGTCAGTAAAAAGTGATCTGTCACAGTTCTCCTGTATTGTTCATTGTGTTTAGTGCAATACCGTAAACCTTGAATAACACCATGGGACCCATATGAAGTGTCACTAGTGATGCTGGAAGTGCTCCCAAGAAGGAGAGAAATGTCTTAACATTACAAGAAAAAGTTGAACTGCTTGATATGTGCTGTAGATTGAGGTTTGCAACTGCAGTTTCCTGACCTTTCAGACAGGATTCATCTTGTAAAGAGATAATATACAGTTAGAGTATTGATACAGTACAGTACTGTAAATCTATTTTCCCCTCGTGATTTTCTTAATAACATTTTCTTTTCTCTAGCTTACTTTAAGAATATGGTATGTAACACATGTAACATGCAAAATATATGTTAATCTACTGTTGATGTTATTAATAAGGCTTCCAGTGAACAGTAGGATATTAGTTAAGTTTTGTGGGAGTCAAAAGTTATACTCAGATTTTCCAGTGCACAGGGGTCAGCACCCCTAACTCCTACGTTGTTCAAAGATACATTATACTTAGGTTTAAATCCTGCCTCCACCACTTACTCACTATGTGACCTCTGACAAGTGAGTGAACTGTTTTCATGGCTCATTTCTTCATTTGATTTTAAAATCCTTTCTTTACAAAGGTGTGAAGTTTATAATCTGCAACATATATGTGAAGGAAACCATCCAAAACTTTTATGATCCCTGAAGTATTATAATACTTTACCTCTGACACAGATCCAAAATAGAGCTAACTAAATGTTATTAGTGATTACTTTTTTGTGTGGGGATGAATGTTACTTTATGATGAGAATTTCTTCGTCTTTAAAATATGAGTAATAATATTCTGGCCTGCTAATGTGATTGTACGGACCTTGGAAGGATGTAAACCACATGGATCCATGAATGGCTGGCTTGTAGTAAGTGCTATTAGCATATTTGCTATTTCTATCTGGACTTTTCTTAAGCCATGAGTTCAAAAATAACTCTGGAGTGCTTCTGCTAGCATTTTTAACATTATCAATTAGTCAGAAGTGAAGAAAACTCAATGTATTGAATAGATAATATTATTGACTTGCTATTTATCAATGAATTGGGCTAACTGTGAAATTACATATGATTTAAGTATATAATTGGATAATAAAAAACACAGTTTGAATACTTCACATGAAACTCTTGCAGGTGAAGATACTCTTTTCTGGATGAAAAACGTTCTCATGTTACTTTAACGTTAGCCACTAAGCAATATATCTGGAGTGGCAAATTATGTTCTTTCTTTTTCCAGAAATGGTGAAAGAAAGAATGCTATGTTGGTCAGAAAATCCACATACTCAAAGTCGTAATAGTGGCCCTCCCTAGTCAGTAAACATATGTAAATATTTCAGTAAACAATGTGTACCCTTATAGAAATACGTTGGCCATCCTAACTTGCCAAGTAAGTAAAATGTAGTGGTTTTTATAGTAGGGATATTTATATAATAATAGAAATAATTAAATTATATTTAACAGCTGATTTTTAAAGTAAAACTGTGTTCAAATACGTGATATATTCAATATAAATAATGAAATCTAAGTTCAATTGATTTTTTCTTAATTTCATATACAGAAATAGAAAATATTAATCTGTAATTTTAAAAAAGTAGAATCTACGCAAAGAAAAAAGTATTTGATCTCATAATTTTATGGATTATTGAATCAAATCTTGAAACTTGCATTATCAGTATGGCTCATGGCAATTACTGCAAGCTGACGCATCAGTCAAACTATGTATTCCTAATAGCTTAACCCATAGAGTTTTTTTCTCTTGCTGACATTATAGTCTGATGTTGGTCAGGTGACTCTCCTCTAGCCTGGGGCTACTTCATATGGAACAGATAACTGCAGGTCACTGCAAGAGAGAAAACCTGTGAGTATGGGGAACCCCCTTCTCTGGGCCTGGAAATGCCACATTATTCCTTTTCACAATTCAATGGCCACGACCTACTCATATTGCCCCATCTGACTATAGGGAAGAGTGAAATGCAAAATCTGTTTATATGCCCAGAAAGAGGAAAAATAAATGGGAATTGTTGAGCAGTTGGCTTTGTGTATACTTCTGGACTGTTTAACTTTTGTGCATTGCTTTTTAAAATTTTATTTTAAAATGATCCATATATTTAGCTATATGTCAGGATTAAATTAAATACCTTTTTGGCAAAATGTGTGTGTATGTTAGAATATACAGGCAGATATAAATATATATGTTTATATTTATAAGGCAAATCTTAGATTTGCCTTATAAACAGGTAGTGTTAAATCAAGGGTATATTGGCAAATACTGAGGTTAATTGCTACGAAAACTGGGAGAGGCTCTGTTTTCACATTCTAAAGTTTCTGCCCCAGGCATAGGTCTTTTAAAAAAAAAAAGTTAATTGGTAACCAGTTAATTTTAATCCTTATAAGAGAACCAGACTCTTAAGTTTGCTAGAGAACCTCATTTTAAAATATGAAAAATACTAATATTTATCTTTGCTAAACGTCTAGAGCATCTTGCCTTTGCATCTCTTAACTTGGCTTCTGCTCCCTGTGAAGCAGAATGTAGATATGTATCAACCGGGCAACCATCTCCTTAAACTTCCTGGGGTATTATTACCAACTCTATCTGGAGGAATTCCAGCTCTAAATGTGGAGTTCATATTTGTGAGATAAAGAGCAGGCTTTTATCAGAAGTCTACTGGGAAGTGACCTCTTGATTTCCACTTGCTGTTCGGAACAAGAAAGATGCATTGACAATTGTAAACAAAAATCATTTTAGAAGGTATATGTAGCCCATAGTAATGTTTTTCAATCACTGACTATTATTTTGCTTTGTGATTTTGAAAGATTAATTTTAATAGGTTAGAAAATTATTAAAGATACTGATAAATCTTTAAATTTATTAACATAAAATGAAATTTACCTTTCTGATAACTTTTGGCATCATTTTCCAGAGAGAAATTCTGAAAGTTGTAGATAAAAGTACTATACACATGGTTTAGAAAAATACCACGTATGAAAAAATACTTTCCTAACCTATTTTCTAACCTAAGTGTCACTTTTATATAAGCATGGTAAGACGTTGAAGTAATAAAAAAGAGCCAGTATTATTAGCAATCAGATCACCTTCTTCTCTTCCTTTCTTTAACAAATATTTACTTGTTTTGTCAGGCATTATAACAATGCTGAAAGTCTAACTCAGGTATTGCCTCTGTCATCATAGATTTTCCATTCTGTAATCAAAAGGCATTAGATAAGTAAATTCACAAGTTTCCAAATATGTATTATATGATAACTGCTCGATAAAATAGGATACTAGAATATGGAGATAATTGTAGTTATCAATTACTACATAGCAGTGCACTGCAAAACTCATTGGCTAAAAACAATTTATAATAACAGAATTTTATCTCATTCTCTGGGACACATATTGGGCAGGACATAGTGTGGATGGCACGCCTCCGTTCCACGATGTCTAGGGTTTCCATTTAAATGATTGAATGTCCAGGGTCTGGAAAGCTGGGAAATAGTCAGGTCTCTCTCTCTCTCTATTTCTCTCCTCCTCTCCCAATAGCTCCCTCTCAATCATTCTCTCTTTCTTCATTTCCCCCCCTTTCTCTCTCCCTGAACAGACCTTTCCAAATAGCTAGCTTGAGCTTTCTTACAACATAAGAACCTCAGGGAAATCAGACTTGTTACATGGTGGTTTAGGGCTCCGAGAGTAAATATTTCAAGGCCAAAAAACGTAGAAAGTTCCAGGCCTCTTAAAGATTAGACCAGAAGTGGCATAGTGTCGTTTCTGGCAATTCACTTTTGGTCATGGTGCAGCCCAGATTCAAATATTGACTCCTTCACTATTTTTCAATGGGAGAACTGTCAAAGAATTACCAACAATGTTGAATCTGCCGTAGAAAATAAACGATGGGAGGAGGAATCACTGAGAGAATGCGAGGTAAAAACGATATGTTCACTGAGGAGTAAAGAATGAAAGAGAACAAGCCATAGGAAGCACTTGGAGAAAGCTGTTCAAGTGCAAAGATCTTGTGACTTGAGCTAAGTGGCAATTTCAGTACAGACATCCAAACTGCATAAATCCTTCCATTTTAAGTTTTTTATTAGCATATACTAACATTTTTTCCTCTAATGTCATAATCTATTTTGTTTGTCAATACTTTCTTACCATGTCTACTCTTTTGGTCATCAGAAGTGGCAACAATATTATCTTTTAAGTGTATATTGCATATTATTAATGACAGTTCTGACACAGATTATAAAAATTCTATTTAATTTACCATCCCTGGTACAATCTGATAAATGCAGCTTCAGAGGAGCAAATGACAAAACTCCTTAGTCACTTTATGGAATTTCTGATACAGAATAGTTTTCTTAGTCTCTGTGCTATAGTCACTAAGCACACACAACAGTAAAGAAAAAAACTACGGAGGAAGCAGGCAGAAATATTGAATTTCTTTGACGTGATACTTAGAGGCACTTGGTGTTACAGAGCCTAATTATGGACAGAGAATAAAGGAGTGTACCTACCAGCAGGAAACAAGGCAAAGAGTAGAGTATCAATCAGTGAACACTCAATTGGGCTTAGCATGTAAAAGTTGTGATATTTCTTCCTCACACTTCCGTGACTATTTATTCATAAAGTAGAAAGAAACTAGACTTGAGTATTACAATTCTTGACTCTGGGTCTTTGAATCTCATTATATCAACACTTTAGACACAAAAACTTGTAATTCTTCATCCCATGTTTATTTGTATGACCATAGCTATCTCTAAGTATTTAACCTTATTACATTGAATTTTAAATTGAGTACATATAATTAATTGCACAAATAATATCTAAGGGCAAAAGTCTACACTGTAAGTATTGCAAGACTCCTTTCTATCAGTTGATGGCATATCCACATGCTTTTGATGGATGTGGATCATGCCAATCAGCTGGCTTTCCCCACACATGAATAAGTATGAACACACATGGGTAGAGCTGCATCCTGATTTTGTATGTTGTTAAGGTATGAATTGGGCATACTCAACACAAAGCATGTTCATTGATCTACTCTCCTATATTTCTGATTTCTCACTGGCATATAGCTTCCTGGGGACGTGAGTAAATGGCATTAAGGTGGACGTGTAGTCAGTGTAACTCCCATCTGTACAATTGAATCACAGCAACATTAAAAGGGCAAGTAACCTTTTTGAACTATAGAAATTTATGTAGCTGTATGGTGACAGGTCTCCATTGTTTTCTGGGAATTTCTGCTCTCTCTTTCAAGTACCCATTTGTGTTTATTTTCCATTGCACATCATGTGCATTATATAACTGAAACGATTTTAAAACTACATTTTTTTTCTTTTTGCCTATATTTTAAATCATTTTATTATTGCAAAAGAGTGAAAGTGCTAATGGTTTTTTGAATAGACAGAAGTTAAACTCCCTGGAATTATTTTGAGTACTACTAGTGTTTCTTTCTGGTATGATAATTCAATAAAAAAGGAACAAAGTGTGACAATGTGAATAATTTATAATGCTATACAGAAAAAATTTCAGCTCAGCATCCCTCCTAGTTCATGAGACTAGAGCAGGATTTGGCAAACTATTACCCAAGGATCAAATCTGGCTCACCAGCTGTTTTTTATAAATAAAGTTTTATTGGAAAACAGCTCCAATCATTTGTTTATCTATTATCTATGACTGCTTTCCTCCTACAACATAGATTTGAGTACTTTTGACAGACATTATATGGCCTAGTAAGCCTAAAGTACTTGCTATCCAAACCTTTGCAGAAGTTTCTTGACCCTTGAAATAGAATGAAATGCATGTGTGAATTAACTTAGATAATGTTTTTACTTTATTCTTTCAAAAATGCAATTTTTTCATTATGTCCCTGTGTATTTTGATAGAAATGCTAATACATAGATATTTGTATATTTATATTGAATCATGTGTCCCAAAGCATGTTAGCACAGCACATATGAAAATTAATGTTTCAAAGAGCTGCAAGGAACTTTATATGATTTTATTCCCACTAAGGTCTTGATTTTTGTGCTATTCCATTTTTTATCTCACTTTTCTTAAAATCTGTCATTTCTATCTCATTAAATCAGAGGATCTAAATTGAAAGTATAATCAAAACAATTTCTATTCTTGAAAATTTCAGGCTATCATACAGAGAATTGCAGTGAAATATCTTGGCCACATGCTAACCTCAGGCAAACTTTTCTACTCCCCCTCCCAAACTGCCTCAGCTTTTGTGAGATAACATTTATGGTTCCTACCCTCTTCTAGAGAATGCTAACTAGAAATTGCATCAGGCATTTGATATAGTGGTGATGTTTAAGCCTTTTCTGCTAAAAAGATTTGTTCTGTATTGGGCATAGCACTCTGTTGATACGTAGATATTGTAATTAAGATTGCCCTGTCTTGTGATATGGTCATCTCCCAAAATATCCCTGATTTACTAAGAATTACCTAATATGATAAATAGATTGCTGTTGGACTACATAATTCTATCTGGTGCCAGATCTAATAGTGCCAGGTATAGAAATTTTGAAGTCTGGCCATGATAAAGAAATGAGAACAGGAAGGGGAACATCACACACCGGGGCCTGTTGTGGGGTGGGGGAAGGGGGGAGGGATAGCATTAGGAGATACACCTAACGTTAAATGAAGAGTTAATGGGTGCATCACACCAGCATGGCACATGTATACATATGTAACAAACCTGCACATTGTGCACATGTACCCTAAAACTTAAAGTATAATAAAAAAAAAGAAAAAAAAAAGAAATGAGAACTATGATTTTTAGGGAGTAGGGGCTGTTGTATTTTATTAATGTAAACCAATGAAAATACCTTATTTCAATGCTGAGTTTCTCTACTAAAGCAGTCACCTGAAAAGTATACACTAAAATAAGCTAAGGTAAACTGTTAACCTAGACCTATTCAAATATAGGTCACAGAAGTTTTTTGTTCTTGTTTTTAACTTGTATATAGATTCTGGAATCTTTTTTTATCTATGAGCCTCCATCACTATGTATCAGTATGCAGTAATATTCCCTAAATTTGTACTTGAAAAATGGTAAATGGTAATTTTCATGGGGAATTATTTTCTTTCTATTGATAATTCTCTTTTCCCATGTTCTGATTTTACAAACATTATGGTTTATTGAAATGCATGTTCACAAAGCAGCTCTTCAATTTAACTTTTCCCATTTGATTAAGGCTTGTTGAGCAAGAGGCAACTGAATTTGGTGGTGTGTAATATTTTGGCATTTTTATACTCTGTGTGTGCACAGCTGTAATTTAGAAAAGCTCCGAGTAGCATTTAATGATCTACACTACATATTTAGGCATTTGTTTATCTGCTCAATTCAGATTTCAAAGCCCCAAACTTCAGGTGTACACTAGTTACATAACTATGGATTAGCATAGGTTCTCTTCGTTAAGTCCGATGCAAATAAATCAAAATTAAGAATATAGTGTGGGTAATGTCTGATACTATGTGGACAAAACTGAATAGAACTTCTCATTTAATTTGTTGTGTTTTTTAAACCTTTTTATTTAATCTAAAAACCTAATTTATAATCAGCTTTAATTTAGCTGTCATTCTAATTTCAAACTTAGTTGGCAATATTTTCTTTATTTTGAAATCTTTTGTCAGCCTGAAGAAATAGTCTGAGAATATTCCACTAATAGTAATAATAATCCTGTCACCAATTCTACTCTTCAGGTGAAATATGAGGCTTTTTCTTTACCAGCACTTCATTCATCTGTAGGGTGATCTCCTAGAGAGGAGGCTGTGCAGTTCCATTTGAAAGCATGCTTCTTAGCAGCAGTAGTGAAAGATTAGTAGTTTCAGGAGGTAACTGCCTTGAGATTCTGCTTTAAAAAAATCAAAAGCCTCTTTAGAGCCCACTAAGAAAGACCCAAGAAAGAACCATCAAGTTACCCTGAAACTGCTGGCAGGTTTCTCTTTTGTAACAACAGTCCTTGTTTGATTTTTGATGCAGACTTTCCTCATAGAATGATTTTCCATTCAAAAAGAAAAGCTCTTCTGCCTCAGGATAGAAATCTCTGATTAGGAGTCTTTCTTTTGGTATGGTTATATCTTATTTTGAAAGAAAAGATATTTGAGAAAAAAATTATTTAATATCTAGTATAACAATATCCCTCCTCCTCGTATTAGTTTTCAGGAAAAGAAAATGAAAGGAATTTCATCTCGGCATAAAGTTAAGGGCAAAGGAAGGGGGAAGGAGACACAGAATAGGAGAGGTGGGCATGCAATTGAGACGGAGGCTCTAGTCACTCAAACTGTGATATGATTATTTTTGAAGGGTTCTCTTAAAGGGTATTGGAGTTCAAAATGAAAATTGCTTTTGCAGCAGAGAGCACCATCAGGTCTGTGGGGACCGATTAGCGAGGTGGCTCTCTGTGTCCTATATACTATATGCCGCTTCAGTGGTTACAGTAACACATAGGACATGGAGAAGTGAAAACTTTGATTCATAAAAGGACCCCATGTGACTCTCTGCTGGCTTTATATTTAAAATGTGTTTGATCATTTACCACCCACTTTTAAGCTAATTCAGAAAGACAAAGTAATTGATGGATTAGACACAGTCTGTTGGTTTACAGTCTAAGCAGAGAAGGGTTTTATTGTATCATGGAGTATATTTTGCAAATTCAGCTTTCAATCTCCCTTTCTTGTCTTTTAAGTTACATTAATAAGTTTTGGGATCTGTATATTGTAATTTTTTATGCTGAATGGAACTGAGAGGACAGTGTCATCTTTGGGCAGTGAAGAAAAAAACTGAAAGATATGATTATATTTTAAAGAAACATTAGAGACCCCCAAAGCCAATGAGATAGACTCCACTTCTCTCTTACTCTATCTTGCAGTTCTTAGGATAGGAGCTATAAATGTGTTTCTTAGGAAATGGATTCTTTCTTTTACTGTTATTAAGTTAAATCTATAAAGAAATCTAATAATTGATATCTCATTATCGACTCAGATATCTACACATGTACAATAATTCACCTTCTTGATGAAAGCTTTTATGACCTTTCAGACAGCATAAAATGATTGCTTCATTTTGTTTATCTCTATCAGTCTCCTAGGGTGTCATGTGTATACACGTACCATGGCATTGAGACCTATAGAAAATAAGTATAATATATATTCTGTTTTATGCTATAGATTGTGAGCTTCTCAAGGGCAGGGGCCTGGTCGTATTTGTCTTCCCTTTGTTAAGTGTAGTGTCCTGAGCACTGAATATCTATTGATAGAAGGAACAAGTGATAGCACATATCTACCCTTGTGCCTCTCCTGCAGCATGTTAGAATGGACCCCAGTGGGCCCCTCCCCGCATAGGGGATTTTCCAGGGGAAGAATAGAGACAGTAGGAGGCAGCCAACTAGTCTAATTCCACTTCCATTCCTACGTGGAAATATGATGAAGGAAACACTGCCACCAGTAGCTATCCAGAGTTTATTTATTTCAGATGACTTTATAATGAGCCTATAGACAGCATTTTGTTGTTCATTCACGTGATCATTTACTCAGGTTACTTTTCTATTATCTTTTCATTTAGTAGACTAAAGATTTAAATGTGAACCTTTTCTACACATAATATTCATGGTGATTTTTTTCTGATCTCAGATTTAGACATAAAATAAAATATGAGAGAAACTTAATTCCCATTTTATAATATTTATGAATTTAATAATTTAAAATCATTTTAATTGAAATAACATCCTTAATGTAATCATGATAGTTTAAAGCAGAATGACAATGCCTAGTAGTAAACCTGTCTTGATAATTTTGACCAGGACCTCTGTAAAAACTGTCCACAGGAAGTTTGCTAGGTACACAGAGAGAGTTCTTGTCTGTAGAGCACACTGTGTGTTTCTTCTTCCAGGAATATACAGTGCAAGTGCTTGGGACTGTTCCACTTGGCCCAATCCCATTTTCCAGGCCAGTGAGCATAATGGCAGGGTAGAAATGAGATGTGTCTATGTGCCTTTGGTAATTACTGAGTATATGTTAATGAAGAGCTTTTCCTTGGCCTTCCACCAGCACGGTTAAATATGACCAACGAGAGCTTTTCCTTAGTGAAAGGAAAGCCAGGCGCATAGCTACAGAGCACTGTCTAAATACATTGGGTATGGGTTAATTTTGTGCTAACAGGAATGCAAATATTCTCACATGGATTGCTTGGTAGTCCATTACAGTTGAAGAGATTTTGAAACTTAGCCCCTTTCTGTGGAGCCATCCACATTGTAGTTGATATAACAAATTCAACCAAGGCAATAAGCATATAACATATATCTAAGAGATTTCCAGCACTATTCCAGGCATCGTAAGCAAAGAAAAAGTTGTACACAACATGACCACAGCAATATAGGAGCTTACCATTTAGTAGGACAGACAAGCCATAGATATTACAAAGGTTCTAACAATTACAATGGCATCTGAGAAGTGATTATTAATTAATAATACTATTATTATTAGAATCTTGCAATCACAAGTGAAAAGAGAGAATGTGAGAGAATCTAATTATGAAAAAAAGGAAAAATGGAAAGTTGATTCTGGTGGTCAAGTATTACTTTTACTGTTTTTTTCTCCCTGGGATGGGTTATTAACATAGTTTTCGGAACTCATTTATTATGGGACCAATACAAATTTTGAAAATTAGAGAAAAATATATTAAGCATAAGATTATATTATAATGTATTAATACAGTTTTTATTAAAAAGCAATTTACTTTATAGAATTGTTAATTTTTTCCAGAAATGAAGGATCATTTATTTTCCCATGTTGACATCTCAGATGTTTGAACATTTAACACAGTATTTGCTCTACAGGGGCTGCAAAAACGCAATTTGGTGCATAGAAGTCCACTGTGAAAATATTTTTGCTGTAATCCAAGAGGAATCCCTTTATTTCTTGAGTTTTTAGGCACGCATATAAAAAGACAGTTTACAAATCCACTGTCATGCTAACCAATTTGGCAATGTTTCTATATAGAAAGTGCATTAATTTCCTGGGGCTGCTGTAAGAAATTATCACAAACTGAGTGGATAAAACAACAGAAATTTGTTCTCTCACAGTTCTGGAAGCCAGAAGTCCCAAACTGAGTTGTCAACAGGGTTGGTTCCTTTGGAAGCTCTCAAGCAGAACCTGTCACACGTTTCTCTCCTCGCTTCTGGTGGTGGCTGGCATTCCTTGCCATTCCTTGGCTTGTAGACACACCATTGAAACCTCTGCCTCCATCTTCATGCAGCCTTCTCCTTATCTTCTCCTTTTTTCTTTCTTGTAAGGTATTTCAAAAGATTTAGGGCCCACCCTAATTCACTGTGGTCTTATCATGAACTTTACCTTAATCACATCTGCAAATTGACCTTATTCCAAATAAGGTCAAATGAATTTGAGGGGACAATCTTCAACCCAATACAAATAACTGCAAATGAACATGAATGTATCAGGAGATTCCTGAGTATTTTATTTGTTTCTCGTTTGATAAGAATATATAGTTCCAGACATACATTTACATATAATTAATTATTTAGAATTATAGTTTTTGTTATACGTGTTCCATAAGCTTACAGAGAGAAAATAAAGAGAAGGCTAAAATATATGAGCCCATGGATCCAATTCACCAAACCCATTGCACTTCACAGATACCCTTATATGGCTGTAAAATGGATTTATTCTTTACCCCTTCTTCTTCTTTTAAATAAAGCCACTTTTGTATAGAGCCATATCCACTGTGAGACGAAATTTTGCCAACTACCTTTATTCAAAGCATTGGAAGGGAGCATAACAATGGGTTCACATAATTGTAAGGTTTTCTAAAATTATGATATAAATATATTTTAACCATAGTTAGTTGACATTGCTCTCTTTTCATGATTTTTCTTTCATAGTACTTCTCTTCATAATATTTTAAAAAGGGCCAAAGACAGGAGAATGCCACTCATATGCACAACGATGCCTGGCTATAGATATATATATATGTGGATAATGGAGGAGAAACAAGGCTTGCAATGCGTGGAGCCAGAAAATTATTCTGAATCATACAGCTCATATAGAATAAACCTGATGAATGTTTCTCCAAGTTTGGCAGGTGTTCTAAGAATTTACACAAAATAACCGATAATAGGTTGTGAAGTTGAAAGAAACATAAAAGCCATCTACTTTTATGATTTGAATGATTTTCCTATTCTCCCTATAGAAAATGATTTTGTAAAATCTTCATCATGTAAAGAGGTGGTCAGAGTACACAGCCAAAAAGTGGGAACAATTAGAATAAGATTATATCAGTTAATCAATAATTTAAACTATGATATTTCTAATTGAATATGTGATAATGTTGGTATTTGTTGGATTTATAGAAAGAAATCTGTTGTGATTTAGTTTCGCAGTAAAAATAAATTTTTACATTTGTACCTAATTTTGTAAATTTAATTTTATATTTTTTATAAAGAGGTTTCATCACATTTTATAAGCATCAAAACCCATAAAAACAGAGTCCATTTTTACTTTTAACTTTTCTTTTATAATACAAAATGAAACAAAAATGCCACATATATAACACATGTACAATTGTTTTTTGATAATTTTTTCTCTTGAGAAATAAGATTATAAAACAAAGCTCTTACACAGATATCCTTTATATTATTACCCATCTTAACTTCTCTAGGTCATTAAAGCATCTGAGCACTAAGTAGCTTTTTATCCCTCATGAATTATCATCATATGTGGATTGTCTTTGCCTTTATCTCTTATTTCTTCATTTCCTTTGATTATCTTTGACCAAAATTATTGTGGATAGTATTTTAATTTCTATGAAAAAAGATGTTAATTTGGGTTCTATTTTGGGATTTGTTCTTGTCCAGGACGTTATCTTCTTACTCCCTAAATCCTCATATTTTTGTAATTTCTTTTTTTCAGGGATGCAGAGGTGACACAGTTGTTAACTTTTTTATCCGTATCTTTCTGTTCAAACTTTACTCAGTCCTACCTAAGACTGATCCTCATAAGTTGTTCATCGTCATCTGAATTTTAAACCACTGAGCATTCCTCATTTCTTCTCAATGTGATTTCCTATTTTTTTCCACATGTCCCTGTATGTAATCAAATATATCCTTTGTGTAACCTTGTATATAATCAAACAGTATCTTGGTCACAAGTTAAAAATGTTCCAGATATTTTCATGCCACAGAAACATGAAATTTTACATGCAGAAAGACTTTTTGAGAACATTCAGGTGGGACTTCTTATCTTGCAGGGAGGAAGCTGCTTCAAAGAGGAGATGTGCTTTGTTGGAGCAAAGTCCGGATTATTATAGAACCCAGGTTTTCGCATTCTGGGTCCAGATCGAGTCCACTGTCATTTGTATTACTTATGCCTGTAATACATACTTTACTCATATCTATATCTAGGCCTTTATGCATAACTTTCATTTCTTTCAGAATAATAATTTCTCATTTTCCTGTCACCCTTTTCTTCAAATAACCATTTAAAACCATTATAGAGACAGTTAGAGCGCCTACTTTTTTTTTTTTTTTTTTTTTTTGAGACAGAGTCTTGTTCTGTCGCCTAGGCTGGAGTGCAGTGGCGCTATCTCGGCTCACTGCAAGCTCCGTCTCCTGGGTTTAAACAATTCTCCTGGATTAGCCTCCCGAGTAGCTTGGATCGCAGGCACCCGCCACCATGCTCAGCTAATTTTTGTATTTTTAGTAGAGACGGAGTTTCACCATGTTTGCCAGGCTGGTCTTGAACTCCTGACCTCAAGTGATCTGCCTGCCTCGGCCTCCCAAAGTGCTGGGATTACAGGTGTGAGCCACTGCGCAGAGGGCCTACTTTCTTAACTACCATCACCATTACTTACAAGCTGCTCATGGCATTTTGAAAATGCTGAAGTAAGCTAATGCTATAGACCAAATGTTTGTCCTCTATGAATTTGTAGAAAACTTTGTTTCAAACTTTGGTCATAATATTTTTCTTAACTCCAGTAATCAAGTATACAACCTAATTTCAAATAGCAGGACCAAATTAAGCCTATCTTTTATTTTCCCCAGCTCTCTACTCTTTTGTTTCTTTTCCTCCTCTGCAAATATCCTTTTGGACTCTGAATTTTCTAGTTCTTTTTAGCATACCATATCCCCATACTCTATTTGCCAGACAGTTTCATTTAAAAACAAGTAAAAATTTTATTTTCTCATATCTCCTTTAAGGTGGGTATTTCATAAAGGAGAGTTTGTTTCATATGTCTGTACAAGTAGTACATTTCTTTTCTTTTCTTTCTTTCTTTTTTTTTTTTTTTTTCCGAGACAGAGTCTCGCTCTGTCACTTAGGCTGGAGTGCAATGGCACGATCTCGGTTCACTGCAACCTCTGCCTCCCGGGTTCAAGCGATTCTCCTGCCTCAGCCTCTTGAGTAGCTGGGATTACAGGATGCACCACCATGTCCAGCTAATTTTTGTATTTTTAGTACAGACAGGGTTTTACCATGTTAGCCAGGCTGGGGTCTAACTCCTGACCTCAGGTGATCTACCTGCCTTGGTCTCCCAAAGTGCTGGGATTACAAGCGTGAGCCACCACACCAGGCCCAAGTAGTATATTTCTTATTCTCTGTTATTCTTTCCATCAGTAGAAATCGTACCATTTAAAAATAAATACTCAAAATAGAGGAATAGTATTACTCTTGTATAATTGAACAAAGGGAGCTTACATTAAAAATCCTGGAATATTCTTTGCCTTTATTTTTGTGTGATTTTTAGAAATTGGAACTTATTAAATGTTTAGATTGTTATTCAAAGGAAACATTTTAAATGAATTTATTTTGCTTTAGTTATAATTTATATTGTATTATTTGAACCAACAGATCCGTACTTGTGTCCTTGTTTCTTCTTACCAATAAATGTATTCACATGGTTGACTCATTAATTTCAGGGATAGGAAGAGAAGTCATTGTTTAAACAAGTGTTGCTTTCTTAGGTTTGGGTCAGAGCATTTAATGGGCTTTACCTGGAATTTCTTAACTTAAGTGTGTATGTTGGGAGGGGACTCATTGGCTTTTCAAGTAGTTGTCCCAGAATAGATTTTAAAGTATAATTTATGAGATGGAAAGAGGAAGTGTTGGTTAATAGATTTCTTAAATCATTTTATTAGACTGTTATTTTAATATTGCATGTTCAAAGAAAAGGACAAATACTAAAGAAAATATTGACATTCATATCTCACCTTTAGAACTTAATGCTCTGATGAAGAACATTAATTGGATTCTACTTTTCTAATATTTTGTCAAAAAAATTTCAGATATATTTAAAAGTTGGAAGAATTTTATACCCACCTCCTAGATGCTCCAATTGGTCCATCCATAAGTCAATCTTTTTTTTAAAATGTATTTCACAGCATGGTGAGCACCAGTAGACTTCACTTTTATCCTATTTTGTTTCTTGATTTTCTTGATGACTTTTCTTATTACTTTCCTCTAAGATGATCATTGTTTGAGACACAGGAAAGTTGTGTAATAAATTTAATGGAAGATACAAAAGCTTTTAGTATTTACCAAAATCATATATGCCAACTCATGAGTTTTGTATGCACTGAAAAAGAAAAGAGGTGCTTGTAATGCAGGTTGTACTATTATTTGAACACTAGCTAAATAATGTCCAGAAACACATTTCTGAGACTAGATTTTGTTATTTAGGCAGCTTTAACTAGACTGCCTCAATGTTCTATTAAAAACATATTATATATTATTATATATATTATATATATCTTATATATTTTTAAAGAGAAATTGGCAAGTATGTTCCCTGGCTTGTTGGAATGAAAATCTTTTTAAAATTTACCTTTTATTACCAATATATTTTTTAAAACATATTATTTTAGCATAACTATTTTAGGGTCAATATTTTTGTTTATTATTTGGAAAGTAAACTGTTTATCATCTGATGCGCAGTTCTAACTGAGACAGTGGATGGTATTTTTCATTATTGTTGTTAAAATTCTATGATACAGTTTTGTTTAGGTAAACCAAGTTTGAATTTTTAAAAGATCATTATAGATTCAGATTATTTTCTTTGATTTTTGTTAATGTAACTAAAAAGTAGTCTTTAATGAGAGGTTTTGAAAACAAATAAAATGCATGAAAATATTATTTTGCAAATAGCATATGAAATTATCTAATACTTTTAGGGTATTCAGAACCTTGAAATTTTTTTAAAAATCTAATTTTTACTAAAAATAGGGAATTATAACTGTATATTTAATTTTTAATTATGTTGAAACTGACATTCCTATAAATAGTTTTGTACACAAGTAATAATTCATACACTGGGGTTTTGAAATATTGTTAAGCACATTATAAATGCTAAAATACTTCATAAACCACTTTTATAAACAGGATGAATTGAGAGCTGTGAAAGAGTCAGCATATTTTCCCAAGGACAAATACTGGAGTCAGTGACAGATTGGGGACCGTTTTTATTGACTGACAATCACAGTCACTTAACCATTAGACCATGCTTTTTTTTACATTTCTTCCACATATTCATGCATTTAATGAGGTTCTGTTTACAAGTGGGAACTGAATTTATTTCTTCTTAGATTACTACAGTAGATAATATATACATATTACAAAGTGCAAAGAAGTTTGTTTACTTGCTTCATTAAGAGAGTTGAATTTTATGTTCAACACGTGACATCGCATTTAGAGTGAATTCTTAACAATTCCTTGATTGTTTATGCAACATTGAGCAGGGTGGTTAAAGTTTCGGGTCTTACTGCTTAGGGTATTAACATTTTAGTAAATTTTATTTCTTGGATAAAAGCTGTCTTTCAGGAATACAGAAATAAATGCACTTAAAGACCTTGAAGATAGGAGTTGAAGTTTTGTTTCTAAAATAATAGAAACTGAATATTAAATAAGTGAAGTACTAGATAACAAAAGAGTTAGGTTGCTGATTATTAATGATTCTTTGTTAGAATTATCTTAACTGTTGAAAGATCTTGGCCTTGATTAGGAAAAAGTGAACCCTAATTACTTCAGAATTACGAAACATGGAAAACATTATCATGAAGTTCAAGCTTATTTAAGATTCCATATCACCTAAAGCATAGTGAAAATTGATCTATTAATATATCTTTAGTTAAATTATAAGTAAAATTGACTTGTTTCAGTCTTTTTGGAATCTACAAGTTTTGGATTTAAGTTATTAGAATACTGGTTCTCAAATATTGCATGTCCTCACTTATAAGTGGGACCTAAACATTGGGAACACTGAACAGAAAGTTGGGAACAATAAACACTGGGGACTGCTGGGTGGAGGAGGGCTGGAAAACTACCTATTGGGTACTATGCTTACTACCTGGGTGGTGGGATCATTCGTACCCTAAACCTCAGCATCATGCAATATATCCATGTAACAAACCTGCACATGCACCCCCTAAATCTAAAATAAATGTTGAAATTATTTAAATAACACAAACGCTGGTTCTAACAGGTCCCCTTCCATCAAACATTAAAATATTCTTGATATTTGCTTAGATTATGACAAAGAAAAATATTTTATCTGGGAAATTTACTAACTTTATTAGTTCACTCATTTTACCCAGTTGAGAAAAATGTTTAGGTTTTAAAATCATGTAGATCCAGGTTGGAGTCTTGGTTCTGTTCCTCACTGGCCCAGAGATGCGAGGCTACTGACTTATCCTCTGTGTTTGTTTTACCTATAATTTAAGGATGACAATAACTATCTCAGGGCATTATTAGGTAAATTAAACAAAGCACATAGCATAGTGCTTAATATGTGCAGATCCTTAATAAATGTTTAATAACATCACCTCCCTTCCACCTCTGAAAGAGATTTCCAAAAGAACACATGTAACTTTCTTATTTTTCCCATTTCCATTTTGGTAATGCAGATCTACAGTCCCTTGTTTCTGACTATCAAACTCACTTTCTTTTGACCTAACTCATTACAGTCCAACAAGAGGCAATTGATATGATTCCTTAAATAATAAAATGATGACGATGATAAGGCAAATTATCTGACTCATCAAACCAAAACTAATAAATACTAGTGCTTTATATTATGTTAATAAAAATTAATGTTCATAAAAATTGCTAGTTAACAAAGCAATATTTTCATTTACTATGTTATTAAAGTGCTTGTGAGAATCAGATGAGAAACATATGGCAAAAATCAATGCTGTCTTTGGCAGAATAAATAAATGTAATCTATATTAAACAACACAAACCTGAGCACAGTGGCTCACACCTGTAATCCCAGCACTTTGGGAGGCCAAGATGGGAGGACTGCTTGACGCCAGGAGTTCAAGAACAACCTGGGTAACAGAGTGAGACCCCCATTTGCAAAAAAAAAAAAAAATTAAAACTTAGCCAGGAATGGTGGCATGCTTCTGTAGCCCCAGGTACTCAGGAGGCTGAGGTGGGAGGATCCCTTGAGCCTAGGAGTTCAAGGCTGCAGTGAACTATGATCATGCCACTGCACTCCACCTTGGGCAACAGAGGGAGACCCAGTCCCTTAAAAAAATGACACAAAGTATTCTATGTGCACTTACCCAGTGATTTGAAAGAGTTAATATATTTTTAAATTCAGGTTTAGCATCCCACGTCCAAAAATTTGAAATCTGAACTTCTTGAGCACCAATGTGACATTCAAAGGAAATGGTCATTGCAGCATTTCAGATTTCAAACCTTCAGGTTAGGGATGCTCTACCAGTAAGTGTATATAATGCAAATATTAAAAAAAAACACACACACACCAAAAACCTAAAATCTGAAGCTCTGAAGTACTTCCAGCCCCAAGCATTTTGGTTAAGGAACACTAAACCTGTACCTCTTACAGCAAGAACCGATAGACTATTTGGGCTTAAAAATACAAATTGTTTTATTTATGTATTTGCCCTGGGTTTCTCTTTTCTACAACAAACATAATTGGCAGATTAGGTCAACTGTGCCCTTGTAGTATAACATTATGGATTTTTAAATTGTAGTTACATTAGTTAGAAAATGAAATTTTGCTGAATTAGCCACTTTAAAAAGGGTTGAATGACTCTTTCCCCCAGCACATTTACTGTCTTTCATATATACACACATATATTTTTCAAATTTTAAAAAATTGTTATAATGCATAGTCATTGTGGTAAAATATTATTCTTATTTTTTCCTCTTAATAGTATAGTACTCAGTAATATGAAGATTTTCAGGTATACAGCCTAATGCACAACAGCGAGAAGGATGAAAGTATTATAAAATGTTGAACTCTCTTCTACCTCCTTTGATGGTCTAAATAATATGGATAGATGCATAAGTAGATGTGTGTGCACATGTGTATAAAGGTGGATTAAGATATAACACTATACCCATGAAATAATGTAATGTAGAATGAATTACTCCTTACTTGGCTCTTAGGTGACATCCGAATGTTTTGAAAAAGTTAGACTTTCTCAGAGAGTATCTCTCACACTCTAACAAAGTATTTACAGTATATCTGTTATTTAAATCTTAAGCTGCAAGAGTGGTTTGTATAACTAGCCATCTAGAATGACTCTTGTGAAATCAGACCTTTACGACATGTCCCTTATCCTCTTTTAATGCATAAACACTGCACATCCTGAATATTCACAATATTTCAGAGATATCTTAGTGCTTTGTGAAAGCAGGTTAGAAAGTTTTCCCATCAGTGGCATGCTGTCTTTTTTCCTATGCCATGCTTTTACTATACATAAACAAAATTACGGATTCGTGGGGAATGGTGTCAGGAGCTCTTCTGAGACAACACTGGCTGCCTGGATATTACTGCCCTGAGGGGGTTTGTTCAAATGATTGTGATCCCACGGTAGAGCAGATTGAGCCAGTCTAACCTGGCAAGTGGGAGCAGGTGTGGGGAAAACAGCACA
This sequence comes from Pan paniscus, assembly GCF_029289425.2. NCBI lineage: Eukaryota > Metazoa > Chordata > Mammalia > Primates > Hominidae > Pan > Pan paniscus. The sequence continues at coordinate 114,875,716 of NC_073262.2, read as the reverse complement.
GCATAGTCATAGCAAAATGTTCACTGCCACTTACAGGATTGCAATTTTAAATAACACTATTTGAGTTGTTTGTTTCCTCTGTGGTGTGATCAGTGTGTCAGATTCAACATAGCTGTCCGCATTTTAACTTAATCTTCATTCCTTTGATTTTGTTATTTAGCGAGTGGGCTGGTATGAAATTAGGCACTGGGTTGGTAAATAAAATAATGAGCAAATACGTTTGGACTGAGGAATTGTTATAAAATGTATTTATTTGTTTTTAGTTAGAGGCCATAATATTTTAAGTAGGATTTAAAATTGTATGTATTTATATGGTCTTCTAGGAATATACATATTGATAATCAACTAAATTTTTTTTTTAAATTTTACAGTCATGTGTGGCATAATAACAGTCAATGACTGACCACCTCTACCACAGTGGTCTCCTGAGATTATAATACTGAATTTTTACTGTGCCTTTTCTATGTTTAGTTAGATACATTTAGGCACACAAATACCATTGTATTACAATTGCCTACAGTATTCAGTACAGTAACATACTATACAGGTGTGCAGGCTAGGAATGATAGGTTATACCAGATAGCCTATGTGTGTAGTAGGCTACACCATGTGGACTTGTGTAAATACACTCTGTGATGTTCCCACAATGACCAAAATGCCTAACGATACATTTTTCAGAACATATCCCCTTCATCAACTGGCATATGACTTTACTTAACTACTTAACTAACTTTTTAATGGCAACCCAAAAATTAGGCATGAAATGATTAATTTATCTCAACCTCTGCACAAATGCCAAGGACAGAGTGGTTTAGACCCTTGTTTTCCAAGTGTGTTCTGCTAACCAGCTGCATGGGCAAAACCTGAAATCTAGTTAGAAATGCAAAAGTATGGGCCCCACTCCAGACTACAGAATCAGAACCTACATTTTAACAAGATCTTAAGTGATTCCTATGAACATGAAATTCTGAGAAGAACTGGTTTTGATGAAGAAGAGAAGCAAATTTACTTATTATAGGTTTTTTTAATGTAATGGAAAAAGTAATGAGAAAACTGATAAGATCAAGAAAAATGCACCAAAATGTAGTCATATAATAACTACCTGAGATGTTCACTCAATTTTCATTTACTTCAGCATTATTAAATATTTAATTTTTATTTGTAGTTACAGCTTCAATCCCATCTCACTTTTATTGCTTTGTTAAATTCATATACAAAATAAGAGGGTTACCAGGAAATTTGTAACAACTTTTAATTGAACATGTTAGTCAAGGAGCCCCAGAACGATTACAGATTATGTGGTATCACTTTGGCGACTGCTACTCATGATGTTTATTCACATTTAATAGAATAAATCTACAGACATTTGATTCTAAGAAAAGTAAGCTAATGAAGCATGTAATATATAACTGACGACTTTTCTCAATGTAAACATAGGATGTAGATGTCAAACTGTCATGAATATTAGAAGAAATGCAAATGATGTTATGCAAATTTTCCCACAAGATGCTCACTCATTGTAATGTATCTTTTGATTATGTGTCTGAGCGTCTAATGTCTGTAGATGATACTCTAAAGATATGTGTCACTTTTCAACTTTTAATTTTTACAATACATATGTCTGCATTGGAATAGAAGCTTCTGCCATCACACCTACATGTGTAAGTGATAGCATCTGTGACTCTATATGCTATCTTCTCTCTTTTTATTATAGATGACCTGTCTGTCTAAAAGTCTCATTATTCTTTCCTCTATGATCATCAGCATAAAAGGATGATATTTATCCAGTATTTTAAAAACTTTCTTTGGACCGCAGTTTTTCCCCTGGCTACATCCTGATTTCTTTCCTTTCCAAGAAAAAACAAGTCTTAGAAGTCTAGCTGAATTTCACTATCTCTAATTTTGCTCCTCCATCTTTTCTTGAAATCACTCCAGTCAGCCAGTGGACCTTACCATTTTACCAAAATGACTCTTACCAAAGTCCAAAATGACCTTCATATGACATGCTTACATTTTAGTTTTAGTCTTCGTTGATCTATCAGCAGCATTTGACATAGACGGTCATTCTCTTCTTTTTGAAACACTTTCTTAACATGGCTTTCATGACACCAAAATTCCTCCTACCTTTCTGCTCTTCTTAATCTCTTTCATTCATTTGTGTTTACCTCCTCTACCTCTAAATGTTGGAGTTCCCCACAGGGATTAATTCTAGGATACCTTTTTTCTATCTACAGTCACATCCATCGTCGTGATTTATTTAATGCTGTATATAAATGACCCCTCAAATTTATATGTCATCGCAGTAAATTGCAAATAGATTCTTTTAGTTGCTTAAGTCAGACACCTGGAACGTATCTTTGACCTTTTCTCATCACTGCCCTTATCCACATGCCAAACATTTTGAGGTTCTACTTTAAAAATATATCTAGAATCCAACCACATTTCAACACCTCCATTGTCATTACCCTTGTAAAAGCTACCCTTCTCACTTGCTTGGATTTTTGCAGTGGCTTTCTGTCTAGTCTTGTTTTTACCCTTGTGATCCATTGTCAGTATAAAAGCTAGAGGGCTAAAATGTAAATCAGACCATGGCACTCCTCTGGTTAGTGGTTAACTTCCCATGGCTTCCTATATCTTTTTGACTAATGGCCAGCAATGGATCTTCAAATAACTACATGGTCTGACCACCTGTCACCTTTCTAAACTCATTTCCTACCATTTCACCCTTGCTTGCTTTTCTTCTGAAGTATTAACCTTTTTTTTTAAATACCTAAAATATATTGGGCATACCCCTACCTCAGGATATCTGCATTTGCTATTCCTTTTGCCTGTATAGTTTTCTATCATATGTCTGCATGGCTTCCTCTCTCACTTTCTTCATCTAGTTTCCCAAAAGTCCTCCAATCAAAACTTATAAGTTCCTGAAAGCTACTGATCCTCATTTTTGCTTTTTATTTTTTCCTTATTCCTTACTACTGTCAAAAGCATGTTATGTTTTACCTATCGTGTCTGTTTTCTCTTCTCACTATGATATGAGGTACTTGAGGACAGGGATTATGTTTTTAGTTTATTCCCTGCTGTTTTTCAAGTGCCTAGAATGATGCCTGCTGCATATTAAATATGAATAAATGTTTATCGAATAAATGTTTATCAAATAAATGAATGAATAAACAAATGAATGTATACATGCTGGATGCTTTTAACTTCTTAGACTAATATGGCAGTTTTCAATAAGCTTCTAATAAGAGCATTTTTGCAAATAAAAAGCAAACTGTATATATAATTCTTCCTAATAGAAATTTTGTGTCTTACTGGAATTCAGGATGTAAAGGCATTTTAGATTGAGTCAAGCATATCCTCAATAGAATAACAAGTTTTCAACTCAGAAAATTTGAAATAATTTTGTACCCATCAACTTGAAGCTTAGTTGCTATTGCCAGCCCTAGACTATTTGATAAACAAACTAACTCCATAATTGCGTGCCAGAGTTTTAAAACTTCCCCTTGTTGCACAATCTCTCAGTCAATATCAGAAATTCACACCACTATTTATTTGTGAAAATCTTTTTAAAAATAACTTTGTGTTAGTAGTATTTAATTTTGACAAATGGAAATAAGAAAACAGGGGAGCAGGGCTTTTCCTCTTTTACTTTTTACCCTTGTGAACTGATAGCATGTTTTTTTTTTTCACCATAATCTTATTTATTTATTTATTTTTGACTAAAAACAGAAAACAACAGGGCTCTGTGTGGTCTGGCTAGAACGTGAAGGGAAGATGTTTGAATTCATTCATTCAAAAATTGTTTGTCTAACATGGAAGAATAAGTGAATGCATGAATTTAGATTGAATGTTATTAGAATATTATCAATTCAGATGGTATCATTTTACATTTGTCTGATGTTTCCTGTTATTAATTCTGTGTCCCAAATTTAAAATATAATTTCATTACTCAATGAAGTTAAATATCTCGCAATCTCATTTATCTAGAACAGAGTATAAATGAGGAAGCAAATAAGGAGGTTCCTGAGCAGCCAAAACTACCATAAAAAGTCATTGAGAGAAATTTCAAACACCTTATACTTGTAACAGTTTTCTTAGTGCTAATTTACAGATTTGCTCACAATTACATAAGGTTGGAAACTCCACACCCAGTTGGAAGTGTAAATTAATAGATGTTTAAGGAGATTATCTTTCATAGGTAAAAACATTCACAGCTGAGACAAATGTCAGCAGGTAGCAATGAATGAAATAGAAACCCATAACAAATATAATTGTGAGACATGAAAATAAAAATAAAGCTTAGAGACATTACAGCTGATACAACAAAGGAGGAAACATCTAAAATATTTTTCTTAAAAGTAGTGATGTTGAAAGAATTAAGCCCCAATAAATTTAATTAGTTATTGTATGAACAGAAGTTAGATTTAGGTTCAATGATTAAATTGATAATGGTATGCATATTTATCTTGCAATACATATACACGGTATCAGGTGGGTATCTACAACTCAAACCTTTACATTGTGCAACTGATTTTGGTTCCCTTGCCAATTGCATATAAGCTGTTTGACATTGTCAAGCTTCTTTACTATATTCATATACATAAGTCAGTATTTGATTTGCCATAAATAAGAAAAAATGTTGGCTGATTTCTTTTCATATGCAGTGATTCTGAGGTCAGCTTGTATGTTGGTTGACAAGCATAATACAATGTTTGCTTCCTATTAGTTTGTGGCTTAACCCATAAATGAGAAATCCTAGAATTTTACAAATATAGAGAAAGCTGTTAAGTTGTGAAGTTTTTGTTGTTTAATGCCCAGGTGGGGGCAGCAGCTTTCAGCAGCTCAGTAACTTTTCTCTGTTTAAAACATCCTTGTTTTAATTCTATGGTGTTTTTAATAAACTTTTCTCCCTTGCAATGTCGTCAGTTTAGTTTATTACCTTACTGTTCTCCCACTAAAATGACATGAAGCTAAAAAGATAGACAAAAACTGCTTGCTTTTCCCTCTAGCTAATTGTATGTTTCAACCTATCTTTTCTATATCATGAATGATATTTTTCCTTTTGATTGTCACAATGTCTTTTACTATATAAATTTAATTATCTAGAGTCTTCCTACATTTTAAATTTCATTCCATTCTCCATTATTATATAAAAACATACACACATATACATACATATATATGTATGAATAAATAATATGGTTTACACAATTTCCTTAGTAATATGTGGGAGATTTGTACCTTCCTTGCTTTTCTGAGCAGGAAATCAAAGCCCACCAATATTTTGATGATTATCAGGAATACAGTGAATTTACCTAATTACTATGCTTCATCACAAACAATAAGCCAAGTCAGTGAGTGCTAATAGCAAGTTGAATGAAGGTCTGTTGCTGGTCTAGTTTCTGTTAAAATAACCCCAAATATAAATTAGAAATGATATAATTACATTGTAGAAATCAGGCATTTGACTATGTAATGGAATACCCCACTCCCAAAATTATATGCATAGTCCGTTTTACTTTGAAGAAAAAGATAAATATGACCAAAAGATTCAGGAGAAAATAGAAACGTATTTAATAGGTGGCTTCAGATACTATAGCTCCTGTTGGTGAGCAAAAAGAAACTCAGTCATCTAAGGATGTTTACTAAGAATCACGTATCAATAAACCTGCTTTTTTTTCCCTAAGAATAAGCAGCAGTCAGCCAATCTAAAGTTGAAATAGTTGACATTTTGAGGAACCGTTTAGTACTAATCTAGCTAATTTTGATGACAATGCTGAGTACCTGTACCTTTCTACATATATCTTACTTATTTTTCTCACATCTTAAATTTTCTCTTAACGTGGCGGATTAAATTTGTGGTGACCTAGGTAGGATAACTCCAAGATTGTAGTCTGGACTTGGGAAAACTTCTTAATTTGAGGCAGCATAGGTAGATGCCTTTGTTAAAGTATATCACAGTCAAGAATCATATACGACGGCATGGCCATTATATTGATGTGAGACCAAGTTTTATCATTGACAGTATAGAACTCAGCCATTTATTATAGCCATGCCATAAACCAAGTATATACTCTTTCTAGACAAGAACACTTACCTGTTGTCAGAGGACACAAAAAGTTGTGTTTAGCAAAGCCCAAATTAAGGAAAAGGCATATTAGGTGCATATAAAGCTGTACCACATGGAACCTTAAAATGATCATATATGTAAACTCAAAAATTTGGCATAGGCTCAAAAAGTCTTCAAGTAAATTCTTTAATTTTGATGATTACGAAGGCACTAAACACATATTTCTTTCATTAAATGTTGATCTATATTTTAAATTATTTTAATTATTAATTTTATTGATTTTTTAATCACAAAAGTAAAAACAAAATTCAAGCCTTCCAAAGTGTATACTATAAACATTTTAAATTAACATCTCCAGTATTTCTTAAACTCAAACCACAATGATAATCACTGTAGATAATTTGCTTTAAAACACCATTAATTTTTATTTATTTTTTATTTTTGAGATGAGGCCTAACTCTGTCACTCAGGCTGGTGTGCAGTGGTGTGATCTCGGCTCACTGCGGCCTCTGCTTCCCAGGTTCAAGTGATTCTCATGCCTCAGCCTCCCTAGTAGCTGGGATTACAGGCTCCCGCCAACATGCCCAGCTAATTTTTGTATTTTCAGCAGAGATGGGGTTTCACCATGTTGGCCAGGCAGGTCTCAAACTCCTGACCTCAAGCGATCTGTCTGCCTCGGCCTCCCAGAGTGCTGAGATTACAGGCATGAGCCACCGCTCCCGGCCTAATACACCATTATTTCTAAAGTACTATGATAAAATATTAAATGAGAAAACAAACTAGTTTTTTGGTTTTAATTGCTTTCTAGACAAGCAAAGTTTTGAATGTATGTTGAAGGCTCCTGCAAGTAGATACATCAAATATTTTCAACCAATTCTAATAATTTTACACAAACTAGTATTTCTAAATAAAAATATGCTGAAAATCATGACAACATTAATTAGAAATTTTCAGCCACAGATCTCTTAACCCCAAATATCAGGGGGAAAACTTTAGAAATATTTTTGAAATATTAATAGTTTACTCATAAAGCAGTAATTTTTTTTTGAAAAGGGAACACAAATAACATTCCACTAGAGGTAGTAGATGAGGGCATAAAGGTGCAATTCTAAATGTTTTCTACAGAAGAATTATATCTACTTAGATGCTTTAGTTTAGATCGCAATCATAGGTTGTGGTAAATATCAGATACTAATTGGAAGATACAATAAGGCATCCATATCTCTTCAGAATTTAAATGAACAGCAATGACACAATAATTCTCTATTTTGCCTTTTCTCAAACTATCACTTTATTTTGCCTTCTCTTGGTAAATGATTTTATTTCCTATAATTTATTGATACTAAAATTATTTAAGTATTTGGTTATCAATTTAATCAACATGATTTTTGAATGACTCACATTTGCAGAGATTTGAACCAGAAAGAACTTGTAAATCATCTAACCCTATAGGTTTCTTTCAGTTGAGGAAACTGAGACATAAGGCATTCCCAAAAACACTGAATGAAATTTCAGGAAATAACTTAGATGGTAAATACTGGGAGAACTTACTGTGCACCTGAAGAAATTTAGTCACATAGGAAGTAAAGAAGCTGTGCTTCTGTCTATATTTACACTAAAGATTTCCTTCCCTGGTGCCTTTCTTCCTATTATTTTTTTCTCTTCTTGAGTACTTATTCCTCAGCATCACGTTTCTAATTCCCTTCAAGACAGAGCTGGAATATTACTTTCTTCATAAGGCCCTTTCTGATTCTAGAGCTGTCAATTATTTCTCATCTTCTGCACACCACTTATTTTTAAGCTACATCTTTCATGACATCTCTTTCTAACTTGTATTTTGTGTATATTCTTGCACTAACTTGTAAGCTACTTGATTACATCATATTCATTTTTTCATCTCCTGCAAACTCAACAGAGCTTTTTCATTTAATTGTGTTCAATACATATTTGTTGAATAAATAAATGGAATGCAATGTTGATTTCTGTTATTAAAATGTAGATAACATCCTAGTTATTTTTTAAGAAGGAATAGTACACTCAGTGAATAGATTTTACCTCATGCACATTTATTAGTCATGTGGCCATATTCAAGCTGCTTAAAATGAAATATTAATCCAATTAATTCAAGCTTTTAAAACAAAGCAATTTATAGTTCTCATCTTTGCTGAAAGTCTTATTAGCATAAATTAATTCCTTTAAGTTAAATTTATTTGACTGTTGCATTGGAGCTACACGTGAACTGTCATTTCCATATTCAGAGCATGGGATTAAGAGAAGGACCCAGAGAGGTCAGTTAATCTACATTTACAGAGCTCTTGGAGACAGCACATATCTAAGCCGGCTCCCATAGAGGATCATCTATTTGCTTTTAAAGACTCTCCTGAGGTTTTCAAAGGAACACTGGCAGATGCAAAGCCTGTTGACTCAGGATGCCTACATCCTTTGAAAATTACACCCCCCACAACATTTAACTTAGCCATAGAAATCATTTAAAATACATTACCCCTGAATTTTTCTCCCACCTCCCTTTTGTAAATGGTGAGAAGGAAAGGGGAGTATCTCAGAGAGCACAAGAAAAAGAGCAAAGGGCTCTTTTGGGATTTTTCTCTTTCCTTGACAAGCCGCTGTAAGCAAGGTGAGGGCCAGGTTATAAGATTGGCAGCACAATCCAGATTTCTCTCTGGATAGGAACATTGACAGTTGTTTTCTAAACTCTTGGAAACAGCAGTTGATATCAGGCCTTCGTGACATTCTCAGGATGTTTTTCCATAATGGGAAAATCATTTGTGATTCTGTGATATAATTTCACCTTTTACAGTAGAATTAAACCTTCTCTACAGTTTCATCCCAGTGTTGGCAAGCAGATTTCACTGACAATATGAATAATATTAATGTCAATATCTGATATAACCTTTTGTTATTAATAATATATGACAACCACATAGAGAACTGTTTGAGTTACTCACTTACCATTATAGGAGGATAGCTTCCATTCGATTATCAAAATTATTTTTCAAAACTATTCAAGCATAAGGAAAATTTTCATGAGATCGTAACAGGAAATGTAGAAAACCAGTTTATATATTCAATGTGATCAATATTTTACAAAGGTTTTGGCACATATACATCCACATTCAAAATACACCCAAAAAATACTCTGACCTAATACTAGTCAGGAGGAGGATTTATAAAAGACTTTTTTTTCAACTGTTTTTACACATGTTTTCAAATTTTCTATGATAAGTGTGCGTTTCCTTAATAATCAGGAAAATGTTACTTTGAAAAGATACACACTGTTTTTAAAGCACAGTTTTACTGAAATAATTTATAGACTTCTGAGAATTTTTTTATGGTTCTACAATAAAATAACTGTGATTCAAATCCTGGCTCTGCACTTGTATAACATTGGAAAACTCCCTTAACATCTATAAAAGGGAGATGATAGTAACCCAACTTCATTGGGTTGTTGTGAGGATTAAATGAGGAAATACATGTAAATCACTTGTAAGA